>NC_058511.1:18160234-18460523 GCF_020382885.2 Scatophagus argus
CCCTGTGCCTGCGTGGGTTTTCTCCGGGTACTCCGGCTTCCTCCCACAATACCAAAAACATGCACATTAGGTTAATTGGCTACTCTACATTGCCCCTAGGTGTGAGTGTGAGAGTGTGTGGTTGTTTGTCTTTGTGTGTTGGCCCTGTGATTGACTGGCGACCAGTCCAGGGTGAACCCCGCCTCTCGCCCGTAGTCAGCTGGGATAGGCTCCAGCTCCCCCGCGACCCTGACGGATAAGCGGTATAGAAAATGGATGGATATCTGGTTCAAATATCAGTTACTGGTCTCCTTGATTACTAATAATCAGTATCAGACCTGCCAAAAAAAAAAAAAATATATGTATATATCAGTGGGTACTTACTATACAGCAGTTTTACACTCAGAATGTGAACACTCACCTGAAATGGTGGACAGTGAATCTAATGCACTACATAGTCAGTGAGGTGATATTTGTAAACGATGTGGAGATGCAGAATGATGTCGGCAGCCACTGACTCCTCTAATGCACATGTGAGTGTTGTATTAAGATTGAATCTTTTCAAAGACATAATGGAAGTAGAAGAATGAATCTTAGTGTAACTGAGGCCATACTGTAAAGGCCATCATGCTGCCAACTGGATGAATCAGAAAAGCAGTTTCATTAATTTTTAAATAAAATGTCGCTGGTACGCGGTTTGTGTAGTTTTGAGTCATGGGATAAGTTGGGTCACATGAAGTTTCAAAGTGCCTCGCTGACAGAGTATTGTGCGTGATGTGTTCGCAGCGCTCCGTAACTCTGTAAGGTGTCGGATTTGCTTTAGCTTCAGGTTGTACGTCACAGCTATCTCAGCTGGTTGAATTGCATAAACACAGAGCCCACACTTGTGCATGCCTGCTCCCATCTTATGACTGCTCTGAATAAAGCACAGCACTGCTCTGAGTCAAACAGAGGAGCCATCTTGTATCTTAAGATGGACCAATTTGAGTACTGTTGATTAAGCCACCTCAGCCACCTAATTTTGTACTTTTCAAGTGGCTGTTTATTTTTTATTTAATTTAGGTTGTTGTCAGTGCCAGTATGTGGCTGATTTGTGTAATAGTGTGTAGTAATATTAACATTGTCATGATTTTTGGAATCACAGAATTCTTGACCATCAGCATTTCCACGTCATCCATTGTCCATTTGTAAGAAGACAGGTGTTGTGTGTACAGTGTCAGTGCTGTCTGTGCTGTTGATAACAAACTCCATGGTCATGTTTTTTTCATGTCACTGTTTGTCCAGCATTCCTCAACCAGAGAGTCCACATGAAGTTCAGTTAATACAAGTTCTCTGCATCTCATTTAAACTGAAAGCTAAGACTTCAGGGTCTCAGTTGGCTGACATTGTCCTGTAAAAATCAGCTTGCTGGGGTTGCAGTTGTTGTTTTTTTGTTTTGTTTTTTTTTTTAAGCACATTGCAGACAATCAAGGTGACCCCAATAATAATAATAAGCAGAAAAGAAGCAGCTTTCATTTATTTAAAAAGGATTATGGACTTGAGACTTTTAAGTCCTCTGTGTGCTGGAATGTTGAGCCCTTAGAGACTCGTCTGAGCATCAGTCTTTACAGAATCAACACGTTTGTACTACCATTCTGATACCCAGAAATACCATGATTTATCCAAAGCATATAGAATATAAATGTCAGTCATATATTTTTTTTTTGTTTGTTTGTTTTTTTATGAACAAAAGATATTTTTGTAATCTCACATAAAGCCTGAGCACATTTCAGGAGCTGAAATGTGAAATTCTATATGCAAGAACCATGAAATATTTAGGTTTTTTGGGTGGCTGTGTGACAGGACTGGGAATATACCATTGTTAGCATCGTGGGTAAACAACTCATGTTTTAGTGCTACATCCCATAGTACTGGTGTCCACAGTCACAATTCCTCAAAACAATTTTAATGGTTCCTCAAGTTTTTTTTGAACAACTTGAAAATCACATGACAATGTGTACTTTATTTATGATTGCATACTGTTGAACCCTTCTCCTTCATACCTGAAATTACTTGAAGTGTGTGCCTGTATTGTTACCTCAGTGATACACAGATAACACCCCCTTTATGATGTATCATTACAGTGCTAACACATCATCAGTACTATTGCTGTTAAAGAGAAGTGCAGCGCTGTGATACTAATGAACTCTTAACACACCTAATAATAAAGCACAATGATGTCAGTGCTCAGTAGTTCTGCTATTGAAAGAATCTGACTGAAGCCATGAGCTGATATAAAGCAGTTTACTTAGTGTTCATGAGTGAACAGTTATGTGTATTTTAATGTTCCTATAGAAGTGTGATACATGCTTATTCTGCTGATTAGTGGCCTTTAACAGTGAGGTCTGGACCACAAGATAATCCAGTTGCGAGGACAGTTTGCAAAAGAGAAGCATGGCACTTAGTAATTTCTAGAAAAAATAAATATTGTTTTTAACAATATTTATTATATTTGTTCTCCCATCTACAAGAATTCTTCCTTTTATACATTCCAAAAAAAACCCAAAAAAACAAAACCCCAGCCTCATAAGCACTGAAGTCGGGATGACTCCTCTGCTTTGTGCCTTCATTTTGTGATTTTATTTATTTATTTATTTTGAAACTATCCTGGTGTAGTTTTGATTCCTAGTCCAGGATGTTGTCATGAATACGAGCTCAGTCCCAAACCTCCGTCGAGGAGGAGATCAGATCCAGATTTCTGAACGAATAAATGAATCCTGTGTCACATGATATGAGGGGAAACAGTCCAGTTGATGGAGGGAGTAAGAAGCAGAAAACTGTTGCATGCACCTTTTAATTCAGTGAAAGGTTAAAAACTGACAGATTCTGTTGACATGTTTCACTGTTGTTGGATGTATGGGTGTTAGATTTATATGTTTATGTACTTGAAATGAGATTATGCTATTAAAATGATGAACATGACAAATTCAATGATGTCCACTGTTTTTTTGGGACTTGACCTGGTGATTAACTAAAGAGTCTCATGGTGAAAATCATCATCTAGTGCCATCTAATGGGAAAGGTGTTCTCTGAAGGTCTGGACAGCAGTCCAGTGTAGTTAATTTCTAGAATCTTAAGCAATATGACTCTAAAACCATTGTTCATTGCAATGTTAAGTCTTTCAGTGAGTCTCAAGGCAATATGGAGGTCATATCATGTGTTTCACGATGCTTCATAGAAAATGTCTCCATCGTGTGTGAAAAAACCTTTAAGATTACAGACACGTTTGAAAAGAAGTCCCACACGTCATACTGTTTTCCTCAACAGAGGGAGTTCACGCAATTAATGTTGTCATGACAATTTGAATATGGCCATGTGACCATGTATGAATGACATTCCTGTGTGCGTGTGAAGGCGTGAGAAATTAGCTAATATTATTATGAGCTTAATGCTCTTGCTACTGAAACACAACAGCTTTTCTTCAAGTGTAAAATAGCATCATTGGCCTTTTGTCATCAAAGGAAATTGGGTAAAAAGAAAAAAAGTGAATAAAAGATGTCTTGGTTCATGATTAGAATGTTTAGCTAAGATTAATCCTTTGTGGGTTACATCATTTTGGAGAAATGGTAGTTGAATATAATCTTATCTGTGACAGATCAAAGAAGATTTACTTCTAACATTGGCTTTGTTCAGCAGTGGAGTTGGTTAAAATAAACACACAAATAATTTGTCACCATCACCTTCGTCCTTTGCTCCACTACCCCTTTCATCTTCATCTTCTCCGTCCTTTGTCCTCTTCTTTTCTCCTTTCCTTCTTTACTACTCTGTATATTTATTTTCTCTATCGTCCTGGGGCCTCATTTATAAAAATGTTCCTAGATTTAGGCTATATATGAACTTAGTCCTATGATCATTTCTGATGATGTGATTATATTCGATTCACATAAGATGCTGAGCTTAAAAAAGCAGGTTCTATGAATCCCACTTGTAACTTGCAGATCTGTGGTCTATAAATTTCAAATCAACTTATATCGACAGCACCTGCTTTGGGATTTCCTCTTGCATAATACCAACACAAAGGACGCTTTAGTCAGTAATAGCCGTGGACCAAAAGAGAAAATCAAGCTTTTCAGAAGAAGAGATCATGACGGTAGAGACGATAGAGAGGAATAATTGATGTTCCTCAGTGGACAATAAAGAGGACTGTCAAACAAAGTCAAACACGCAGCTTTGGAGTGTGTCGCTGCACAGCTCAAACAGGCTTGGGTGCGTATGCATCCCAAACTGTAACACCCCTATATAACCAATCATATTTTCTTCAAAGTAAGCTGTTATAAATAACTACTCATACATAGTTTTCCTACTATGAAAAGATCCTACTTAAGGTTCCACTTAAGATCAAAATGGATCAAAATTGATCTCAGTAGGACATCAGATCAAAACTGATCTGAAGTCTTTTTTAACAAAAGAGGCTCCAGTTGTCTTTTTTTTTTTCCACTCTTCTCCTCCACCCTCCTCTCTTCCTCTTTATCCTTCCCTCCAGTCCTCCTCCTCCTCCTCCTCCTCACTGTCATGTTCTCCCTCCACTTCAACCCAGTTCCAGCAGAGGCCCGGCCAAAGCAGGGGGAGTGTGTCCTGAGAGTGCCATAAATCCAGCCTGTAATCAGTGTGTACTGGCCATAATGAGCAGGAGATAGTGAAAATATGTTGATTATCTCCCAGCATGAGGGGGCAGTTTGAATAGATGCTTTCTTGAGGCTGTTCCACTGGCGTGAATAGCTGTCTTTACATGGAGACATGCAAAAACACACACATGGACACGCTGAAGGCAGCAGCAGGGCCTGTAGGTAGAGATGCTCCCTCCGTGCACCTGTGACTGTTATGTGTTTTGGTATAATGTGTGTGTTACTGTAGGCACACTGAGCGGGAAAACACATGTGAAGTTGACTTTTCTGATTATCCACAACTACTATGTATTCAATTCAAGTTCCGTTTGAATATCTATAGCACTAAAACACTCACTACAGTGGTTTTCTCTGATGGTTTATGAGCACTACTTTGCTTTAAGTCAATTAAGGTGCCATTGCGAGGTTGAATTTAAGGAACCCTGATGTAAAAGACAGAAACGTGTCTCTCATAAGAAAATACAGACATCGTTTTTGTAAGGGAGCAAAGCGGTAAAACTAAATAAAACTGGAACAGATGAAGTTTGTTGAATGAAATTTCCAAGTGAAACTGTAATCAGTAAGTGAAATAGTTTTAGATTTAGAGTACTGAAGTTCCAGTGTGAGTCTAAACACTGGAGTTGAAGCTGAAAGGAAGTGAGGATTCACTTGAAGTTCAAGGACGAAAATGTGTTGTTGGGTTGTAAACAATCCTGAGGAGCCGAGTGTGTTCCTGAAAGCTCCACTTGAATTCATAAATCGAAGTAAAATGAAGGCACTGAGAGAAGCAGGGTGAAGTGGGAGTAAGAAAAACTTCATTTTGTTGTTCTGATTTTGTTTTTTAAGGCGATGACCTGAGACCTGCTGGGGTTTGTGTCAGCTGCAGTTTAAGAACTGAAAGGAGTTGAGATGTCATATAAGTTGACTTGTCATATAAGAAAATAATTAGACACAACTACATGTTTCTACACCAGAGAATGAAAAATAAAACAAGAAAATGCCACATTTTCATCAGTGAAATGTTTTTCATTACATTATTTTCAACTAAAACTGCAGGAAAGTCGTGCGAGTTCAGTTTTCTTTGCACATGGACATTTGCAGTTCGCTCTGGTCTGAGTCTGATCCTGATTTTCATTTGACCTTCGTCTCTCTTGAGGTCGCTTTAGTAAACTGTCTGGCTTCTCTTGTCCTTCTATAACCTCTGCCTTAGTAGTCAGACTCCAGCAGCTCCAAATTAGTCATCGCTGCACACGGGAAATCGGGGGCTGCCCCCCACCCCCTGGACAGATTTATAGAGCTGGCCTTGAACGCTGAGCTGTTGCTTGTGGAGCTGAGCCCATCTTGTTCTTGGGGGGGAGGGGGGGGTCAGTTAGTCTGGGCTTCTCGTAACCTTCTCCTCTCCATCCCAGAAACATATCTACATGAGTTATTGGGCTGAATTTCAGTGCTGGCAAATAAAGTGTCATCATACAGCAACAGAATTATGAGTTAAGTTAGCGTTACGACCCCCAAACTGCAAATACTGTGAGGAAACTGGAAACTCGATGTGTTGTCCAGTCAAACTGGGCTAATGTTTGGCTTTTTAACTACTTCAGCTGTATTTACTTATTTTATGTGTTTTAGTGCTTTTGGTTTTACGTGTGCTTGGTGATTTCATGACACTGTAAACAAATATGAAAGTCTTTCAAAAAGTGGTGCCAGATGCATTTAGCCAAAGTAAACTGTCCCATTTCATAGGAAAAACAAATAATGCACACACAGAAGAAGAAGCTCTGTGACATTTCAATCTCTGGTGAAAATAATAATGTCTCGCTTTTGTTACAGGGTGGCTAAATAAGTTAGTTACAAAGTGTCACAATTAACCTGCCTCCACTGGATACATCCAGTAATACAATAAATAATAAGAAATAAGCTGCAGCATTACCCAGTTTTTTAATCCGTTTAAACTCTCCCTCAAAGCTGACTTCATCACAGTGCCAACAGAGTACCAACAGGCTACAGTCTTGTGAATAACATGACTTCTGTGAGTCGTTTTTAACCTGCCTGGTGTCCAGACGGGGCACCTGCAGCTAAAATGTCATCATGCATATGTAAACTGCTGTTTAAACTGCTGATAACCTCAAATTTCATTTGTGTAAAAAGGAGAAACAGCTCATTTGTTTAGAGCTGCTGCAGGCTCAAACTGTTAACTGCTGATGTCGGAATGTGGGCAACCAGAAAATTCAATTCAGTTTATTTATAAAGTGCCAAATCACAACCAAAGGTATCTCGTGACACTTTCCAATTAGAGCAGGTCTACACCAAACTCTTTAATTAAATTATGTAATACAGAGAACCCAACATTCCCCCATGAGCAAGCAGTTGACAACATGGTGAAGAAAAACTCAGTGTGGCTCAGTGTGGTTGGGCTGGGTTCAGAGAGAGAGAGAAGAGTGGGGGAGTGGGGGGGGGGTAATACCAGAAGTATTGGAACTATAGATAATGATAATGATTAAGTATACAAAAGGTACTATGGTGATTATGATAACAATAGTAGTGATAATAATAATGGTAGTAGCTGTACAGAGTAGTAAGAGAATTAAAATAAATTAAAAGGCAGAGATTTTGTGAATCATTTCCAACACACTGCCCACTGAGGGTTAACACACCTGCTCTGGCTCTAATTTGTGGTCGTCAAATTCTAAGTCATAAGCAACACACACACACACGCTGCTGTTGTAGATGGTGTCTCACTCCAAGCGGAAGGTTACTAATGTGGCGGGGTTGTAATGACGACTAAGTGGTCATTACTGCAGAGATATGAAATGATCAGAGAGCAGCTGTGTTCCCACAACAATTCCTCCCTCACTGCTTATCTGTCTGTCCGTCCTTGGGCTCCCCAAACTCGCCACACATTCACATACACACACACACACACACACACACACACACACTGATACCAAAAACATCTAAACAAAAAGAATTAAAACAAAGACACATTTTACACGTTTTAAGAACAAACAGGTGACTAAACTCTTCCATACAGTGAAAGTAACATCTGAAAATACTAAAACACTGTACATCTTTTAAATCAAGATAATACACGCTGTTCCTCCGTGAAGTGGCTTGTGCTGTTATTAGTCAGGTGAGGCAGCTTTTTCATTTCTTCGTATTAAATCCACTCCTGACACCCTGCAGTCTAATGCTCTGATAATGAATATTCCTGCCAGGGTTTTCTGTATGTATTAACATGTGTATCTCCACGTGTGTGTGTGTGTGTGTGTGTGTGTGTGTGTTCTCTTAGTCTGATAAACTTCAGCAACAATATAACCAATAAACTGCTTTGAAAGTAGCTTCACTGTGTGCACATGAATTACTCTGCATGCTTTGTTGTCAATACTTTAACCACATGGCTGGTTAACAGTGGAGATAAGAAACAGGAAAAATGAAATAGACTGACTTTATTCAGCAATTCACCAATTGTTTAGAATTTCTAATACAGAGATGAGGAGCTCATCATCATATTTATATTTTAGCTTATTTTTTAATTGTAGTTATCCCCAATAAAGGTACCGCAAACTGCTGTGACAATGTCCTCATATTTTAAATACTTGTAATTAAGAGAATTTCTTTTGGCATCCAATATATCATTCACAAAACAAGTATACTTATGTAAAAGTACTTTATTGGAATTCTACTTATTTTAGGTGCCTTCCAGTTTAAAAAAAATCCCACAATAGAAAAACAAAAGTAATGTACATTAACTGAGGATAATATCTGTATGTTAGTACTGTCTGAGCAAGCAATCCTTTTACCTTTATGCCCTCTCATTATTATTTGGGATTTTCATCTCAGGAAATTATCAAACACTGTTATGGTGCTTAGCAATATGTATATATTACACGCTCAAAATAAAATAAAGCTGGTTTTGAGCTCCTCCCTTTTATTTCAAAAACATGATTATTTGCAGAGAAAGATAATTATGGCAGGTAGAGCAACAAGCTCAGGTGTAAATCAATGCAAGATACTAACAATATCAGCTAAGACACTTCTGATTATTCTATGATGTCCTGTCATTCCTGACATGGGATGAAGTACTGTACTTAATTGGAACTGGTGTAGAAGTGATTTGTTTCTGCATTATAATTACATATTGTACTTAACATGTATGTATGTTAGTGTATGTGCACAAACCAATCAGCTGCAACATTAAAACCACCTGCTTGATGTTTTGTAGGCCCCCCTTGTGCTGCCAGAACAGCTCTGACCTGTCAGGGGAAGGGGCACAGGACCTCTGGGGGTATTTTGTGGTCAGCGGCATCAGAATGTTGGATCCTTTGGGTCCTGAGCATTGAGGGTGGGAGGATGGACTCAGCTTATGTCAGTGTGTCCCACAGATTGTCCATCAGGTTGGGATCTGAGGAGTCTGCAGGCTGTTGTTGTGGTCCTTGAGACATTCCTGACCTGTTTTTGAAATGTGTCGGGGTTAATGTTGTGGTCGATCAGCTGATCGGTATATATGCATGTGTTATGTCTGTTGTGAACTGTAAAATATAATCTACCTGCGATATGTTTTTTGTATATGTTGCTTTTGTATTGTGTAAAAGCTATCACTCTTTGCATGCTTCTGAGGTGGAGGTCATTGGGTGTGTCTCATCCTGTACGAACGGAGGCATCTGATTGGCTGGGACTCCTGGTAGCAGCTCTCCCACACTGCCGCAGTAGAGCAGGGAACGCATGGGCCATTTCTGTGGTGAGACAGGCACACTGGCTTAACTCTTCATGCTAATATGATTAGTACCAAGATATGTGGTGAACAAACTAAAGTGGATAAGTGTCACAAAACAATTTTGTCTCCTTCACTTTTATTGTTCACATATAATTAGATTTTCTTACCAAAGTGTCTCTGAACGTTGTCCTCTGACTGGCATAAGCTCACCTGAGTCTCCATTTATTACTGTGAGCTCAGAGCAATGCGCTCAACAAGTGGTAGCATTTTCAACCAAACTGCAAAAATATTTTTGTAAAATTTGAAAATGACATTCCATGTATGTACAAATTTTCAAAGTAAGGGCTGAGATGATCACTGAGCTCACAGAGGAAGAAGGTAGAGCCTCTGCAGAAGCCACCACCACACTTCTACAGGCTCATAAGTGCTCATTGAGACAAATTACTTTTGTATGAGTCTATACATTGTTTTGTAGGAAACTCTTGCATAGTATGCCTTTAAAGGATTACCTTCAGACATTACTCAGAGCTGAAAAAGGGTACTGCCAGCTTCTTTTTGTATGTATATTTTTGTTCACATTTAACATTCTTCTAAGAAGTCACAAACAACGTTAAGTCAGAGCACCGGCTGGTAGTGAAGCACAGTGTTCTTTTTAGTGAAGATGCAAATACACCATTACAACTAAGCATCAGGAATAAGTAAAAGAAACTAACAAATGAAGCTCGTTCAGAGGACCCAAAGGTATTTGTGTGACAAAATGCACCAGCTGATGCTTTCATAGGATGATTATCCTGTACACAGTCTGTACTGAATCCATCATGATAAGCAGTAAGTTGGTTCCTATCCATACCTTAACGGGATGCAGGTATCCACCTGGCCTGGAGGGCACAGTATGTTCAGCCAGCGTTTGTCCCTGATCCAGTGTCTCTGTTAGGTAAGCTATGTAGTTAGTAGCCAGAACCAGGACATCCAGCTTGGACAGCTTGGTGTCTGGTGGGACGGAAGGCAGAGCAGCCTGAGGACAGAGGGGGACAGTGGACAGTGGTCATATTTTTAGCTAACTGTACTGAAAGACCTAACAACAGGATGGTCTTGTTTTCAAAGAGTATTTTTGTTGTTGTTGTTTGTTTGTTTGTTTTTTTATCTAATGAATGCAACTAAGCTAATTAAGCTAACTAATGTTACAGCTCAGCCGAGGTGGACACCATAATTGTTTACATCCCATCCTCTTACAAGCTCAAGCCTCTCGTCTATGAGTTGGTGCAAGTTTCCTTCTGTGTGGTGATATGGTGTCGTTTGGTGGAAAGAAAATAGTTCCTACATGAATCTGAAGGTCTGTGGATTTTCTTGAGTAAACAGGTTATGATTTCTGGAAAGAGACAATGGTATTTTTTTAGCTGTCTAGTTCCAGTGTATTGAAAAGCCAAAGTTATCTAGATGATGAACAGCACTACAGGTAAGAGGGGGAAATACACTGTATAGTATTGGGACACTTGACCATTACACCGTATTCTAAAGACATAGATGTTAATATAAAGTTGATCCCTCCTTTCCGAGAAGAGTGGAGTGTTTCTGTTCACGGAGTGTTTCTGTGGGAACTTTTGCCCATTCATGCAGTAGAACATTTTTGAGGTCAGGCACTGATGTTGGACCAAAAGGACTGGCTCACAATCTCTGTTTGAGTTCACCCCAAAGGTGTTGGATGGGGTTGAGGTCAGGGTTCTGTGTGGACCAGTCAAGTTCTTCCACACCAAACTCATCCAACCATGTCTTTATGGAGCTTTGCTTTGTGCACTGGGGCACAGTCATGCTGGAATAGAAAAGGGCCTTCAACAAACTGTTGCCACAAAGTTGGAAGCATAGCATTGTCCAAAATGTCTTGCTATGCTGAAGCTTTAAGATTTCCCTTCACAGGAAGTAAGGAGCCTGGCCCAACCCCTCAAAAACAACCCATCTAAATACTGTTGTTTATATAGTGTATGTATTTTGGATTTTGAGGTGAACTGTCCTTTTAACTCTGCAATATGATGGGAAATGAAGAGTTATTGTATGTCTGGTGTACCTGCAGGCTGTGGAAGGCCTGTCGCAGGTTGCGTACGCGGCTCCTCTCTCGCGCTGCGTTTTCTGGGGAGTGCTGACCCCTCAGTGTCCTGGACTGGACCGCAGACGCAAAACCAGAACCAGAGTTTGACTTGGACCCACACACCTATTTGTAAAATGCATGTTAAGAGCCTAATGAAAAGTAAAATAAGATAACATTTTAGTAAACTGACCCAAGTAAATTTACTGTTGTCCAAATGGGAAAGTTAGAAATTTTTTAAACAAACTGTTATTCAAGAATTTTTAGACAATTTCTTCCATGATTTCTATGCTGTACAGAGATCAGTATCCGGTCATACAGAACAGCTGGGAGCATCATCAAATAAACACACTGTTCCCACATGGAAACTTCCTTATGCATTTAGCATATTGCTGAATGGTGTAACTGTGAAAATCAGTGTTTTTATCCCGAAGATCATCAGCTACTGTTTCAGTCCTCCTTAATTTTTGTTACTTTCATCTAAGTCTGTAAGCAAGAGGATTTGGGCCACATGTGAAAATTTGTTTTAGTTCTGACTTCATCATCAGAATTTTGACTTCAAACTCCGAACTCAAATAACTGTCCCCAGCCTTCTTCAGTAGCTCTGCTTCAGGACAGAATGAGTCCCTCAGGAGGGCGTCCCCAGCAAAAAGAGGAATCATTTATTTTCACTATAATTCCATCCAAATCACACAGTGACTGAATGTATGACTGTCCTGGTCATGGGTTTCATATACTTTAATAAAACATTTAAAAGCAAAATTCTTCTCATACTGAGGACCTCGGGACCTAATCTTGTCAAATGGGGGTCTGTGGTCTAATGTGTGTCAGTTTAGGGGGCCCTTCGGGTGAAAACATTGTAGATCCATTGCTTTAGTGCTCAGAAATGATTCATACTGTGTGTTCAAGCTCACTAGAGAAAAAACAGTTGCAGTCATGCATTATCACAGACCTTCCTGAACATATTAGTTCACAGTACCTGAACTTTAGTTGGGATCTTAATATTTCCTTCAAGTCACCAGTGAAAAAGGGACCTGATACTCTGATATTCTAATCTTATACCTGTTGGAACTCTCACTCATCTTCAAATTTTCACACCACACTAATGAGTTGGTGACTGTGAGTCTTTTTGTGTCTGATCACCAGCAATTTAGACTTCTTAAATCTGAAACATGATAAAGGATAGATACATCCTAGATACTGCAGGAAGGGGGTAAAATGTCCCATAATTTCCTGTAAGAGAGTAATTGGACAACAACTTGAGTTTCAGCTGAGAAAACTGCAATATTAATTCAGACTCACCCACTTCCTTGGCGCACAGCTGCTGCGTATGCTCTGCCTGTGTCCATGCAGGGATGCTGGGCTGCCGGCTGCACAGGGCTGCTGCTTCTGCTGCTCGGCTGTGGAGCTGGAGACCAACTGGTGGTTAACAGCAAACATCAGACCTTCCAGAGGATTCATTGCCATGGATGCTGTAGCAGACTCTTCTCCAGACTTCAGAACTTAATTCACAGGCTGAGTCTATTTTCATCGGCTGGATGAACGTGTGCTTTGTCGGAGATCGTTGTATCTTCCACTGTTGGTAAACATGCTACAGAACACACAGTCGGAGGTCATCTTTCTGTCTAATCTGGGAACATCTTAAAAGTCTAACCCAGACAAAAAATAAATAAATAAAAAGATATATTGTTCAAGAACAGCTGAACTGTGTGCACCAGTCTGTTCAAGCATCTCCAAGCTTGTTTTCAGAATTCACCAGTCCTGTCCACCACCCCGACTTCTACCCACACCCCTGACCAACTGGTGAAAACACCCTGCACATCACTGTCCATGCAGAGAATTCCTCCCAGTCTGATGCTCTCTCTCTCTCTCTCTCTCTCTCTCTCTCTCTCTCTCTCTCTCGCTGTCTCTCTGCTTGTTTCCTTATCGGGTGAGGTAATGTGGGGAACTTCATGTGGTCCTTATCTTAGCCTCCTGATCATCATGATCCTCCCCTGGCTGTTTGGCTGCCAAGAAGAGCAGGCAGGCAGGCAGTCAGGCCTGGGGGAGTGCAGCACTGGAAGGGTGTCCTGATGCAGGGCACCGGGGGGCTTGGGAAACTCAAAACTCTGCTAACAACTGGACAAGGGTGGGATTGGAAGCTCAGGGCAGTGCGACATTGAAGATTACCAAAGCAAGATGGAAGTGTATCTCTCTTTTGCTTTGCTGACTTGAAAACTTGATATATGGCAGGGTAACTTGGGGTTAACCTATGGTCCCACCTCACAGTATTCAGACTCCAAATCTGAAACATATTCCTCCAAAGTTCTACAATATCGGTACCTTCATCTCATTTTATTCTGGCCATAATTCAGACTCAGTGATGACTTTGTGAAATGGTTTCAACCAGAATCAAATGTTCACTGACATCCAGCTTCTCACATGAGGTGTGAGTTTCTCAGCTTTCTTTACAGAGTAAAGACCTGAACGTAGACAGGAAATGGTGAATGAAGCACAAGATGCACTCTGGTCACCACTCTTTATTGAGTACTGTGTCCAGTAGACCACACACATTCACTCACTTATTAAATCTTTACAATAAACGCCTCACTCAGGGAAACACTGAACATTGATACTAATACCTGTGAGTACATACCGTTTACTGTGCAGCTGTTCTTATGTTCATTTTTTTGTTGTTTATTTCTTCATTATCGTGTCTTTGCTCTGTGATTGCTCTCTGTTTGATTTTACTTTCTTCCAATCCTGCCTGCTGCTGTGACAAAGCACTGGGGGCTGACACAAGGAGGGGAAATAAAGGATTATCTTATTTTATGTGCATTTGCCACTGGAGTTATGTGGATGCCCCAGAAACAGTTTGAAATAACAGACCAACAGTTGAAACAATGCACTTCTTAGTGTCAGTTTTATTTGGTCAAAACAATAAAACAGTGTGTTTCAGTCTGAGGTACAACATCATTGTGGTCATTGTGGAATGTAACATATACTGCAATTCATTTTAAACTGCATAGAGGGAAAAAGAGTTATTGTTGTTATTGACATATACATTCAGAATGTCCATATTATGAAACCTTCTGTTTTAATAAAACCAAACCTTGAGCAGGACCCGGTTCACAAGGGAGAACCATCCTGCTGATAGTCGCCTGGGTGAAGGGGGGGAAGAAAGAAGAGGTAGACAGGACAGGAACTGGAATGCTGGAATTGTGCTGTAAAAATGATTAGGTGCATGTTTGTGGGGCGGCAGTGCAGTGGTTAGCACTGTCCCAGGTTTGAATCCCGGTCTGGGCCCTTCTATGTGGAGTTTGCATGTTCTCTCTGTGCCTGCGTGGGTTTTCTCCAGGTACTCCGGCTTCCTCCCACAATACCAAAAACATGCACATTAGGTTAATTGGCTACTCTACGTTGGCCCTAGGTGTGAGTGTGAGAGTGTGTGGTTGTCTGTCTTTGTGTGTTGGCCCTGTGATTGACCAGTCCAGGGTGAACCCCGCCTCTCGCCCATAGTCAGCTGGGATAGGCTCCAGCTCCCCCGCGACCCTGACGGATAAGCGGTATAGAAAATGGATGGATGGATGTTTGTGTATGAACATCTCAACATTTAAGAAGTGATACTTAGTTATATGCAGTTATATGTTATACTATGTAATATGCAGTTTTTGTCCTGGCTGTGGAACAATGGACCACTGGAGCTCTACAGCCTCTCAAGGGTGCTGTGGAGGGCATGGGAGTTTGCCCTCTACAGGAAGTGACAGAGCAGACTGTTCTTCATGAGGAGACTCAGGTCATCCAATGCATGCTTATCAGTGTGTGCTTGCCAACACTCTCTTCTTTGCAGTGGTGTGCTGGGGTGGTGTCATAAAAGCTGGAGAGGTATCAGACTGTTTAACGTCAACAGACTGTCAGACGTCCCCCCATAGCCCCTTGCACTGTATACTGCACTACACTTGTACATATGCAGTGTATATATTTTATTTTTATTGCATTTTTTTAGTATTTAATACACTATAGCTTCTATCCTATTTTCTATTTTTTTTTTACCCATTTGTTCCTGGACTTACTCTGTCCTGAGATGCTGCAATACTCCAAGTTTCCCTCTGGGGATCAATAAAGAATTATCTAATTATCTTATCTCAAATCTCTTATTTTTTGTCCTCAAGTCAGTTGTTTAACCTGCATGATCTCACATTTAGACTGATAACATTTCATACACGAGATACCTTTAAATATCACAATTACAGTTTCCACACTCCTTCCCTCTAAATTTGGATCAGTTAATACAAGCTTAAAACACACAACACAAGATGAATACAGGAGAGACAGTGGCTGTACTGGGGTAAATAAACATTTATTGAACCTGCAACAGTGATTCTCAGATGATGAAATGGCATTTGGACGTGTGCGGTCTCTTCATAGAAGTCAGGGGTTTTCTCAACACTGCTGTTAGGAAATCAGAAAATTCTGCTTCATTCATGTGGTACAAGTCCAAGCAGAATGAAACCAATTGCTCTGCTAAAACTGAAGCCAACATAGTTATATAGATGTAAATAGAAAAGACATCATTGTCTTCATCACCTGTCCTTTTTGTCCCCTTTCAAAGCAAATTCAAGCCCCTCTTAAAAAAAAAAAAAAAAAAATCAAGGTGCCAAAGCTGCACACACAGCAGCAGAGGATTTATACTTCCCATACATATTGTCTCAAATTCCCCCAACCCCTCTCATTTTCCATCTCTACGTTTCAATTTCCCAGAAGCCTCTAACTAATCTTACCTTACATTAATACCATCAGGGATGTGATCATAATGCCAGTCACAGAAAGGCTGGATAACGGGACTTTTGATGATTAAGAAAGAACCTTAAAAACAAAATCCTGAGATAATAAAATATATACAGTATTCACATCTCTGACAGTATTAAATCAGTGTTGGCAGCTAGACCAGTCTCACCATGTTCCCTCTTTACAACTGCCTCATCTCTAAGCTTCCACATCGCATTCTGATGATACTGTGCTCTCAACAACCACTGTGTCCACTGAACTTAGTCCAGGTGCACAAGAAGGTCAGTGCATATAGAGCATCTTAGTCCGTCTCCATGGCACCACTGTGCGTCTCCTTGGACACCATGAGCCTCATCAGTTTTCCGTGGAGTTTCTCAATCTTCTTCACGTCCTGGGCCTGGTCTGTCTTGTACTGTAAACACTGCAGGAATGCACAAAAAACCCACATGAGGACAATTCAATTCAACTGAATTTAATGTATTTATATTGCACCAAATCAGAAGTTATTTCATGACACTTTCCACTTAGACCAGGTCTAGACCAAACTCTTTCATTTAGTTTTCAGTACAGAGAGACCCAACAAAACCTCCCTAATGGAGCACTTGGTGACAGTGGTGAGGAAAAACTTCCTTTTAGAGGGTGGAAACCCCAGAGAGAGGAGGCTACTGTTATATAAAATTAACCAAGTAAAGCCAGCAATGTGTTTTTATATCACAGATTAAGAAATTACATCAAACACAGAATTACAAAAGTGTACTTTTCTTCTGCTAGACTAGTTCCTGACTCGGGGGCAGCCGTGGCCTAGAGGTTGGAGAAGCGGCTTGTGATCGGAGGGTCACCGGTTCGATTCCCCCACCGACGGACAGGAAAAATTTGGGTGTGGTGGAGTGATTAATGCGATAAAATGCTGCCCCCCCTCCATTAGCCGGCTGATGTGTCCTTGAGCAAGGCACTTAACCCCCCAATATGCTCCCCAGGCGCTTGTTGCTGCCCACTGCTCCTGTGTGTGTTTCACTGCATGTAATTTGCCGGGTGTTGCATGTGTGTGTTCAACTAAGGATGGGTCAAATGCAGAAGACGAAGTCAGTGTGTGTATGTAAAAATATATATACTGTCAATAAAGTTGATTCTTCTTCTTCTTCTCTGGTAATATCCTAACATTCCATGAGGTCAAAACTTTAATTTGTACAATACCTTGGCTTATCTGTCTTAACAACAATCAGCATTTCAGCCTCACAGAGCCGCTAGCATGTCAGGGTCAGTACAGATACAGTTAGCTGTTGAATCAATCAGCGGAGCTGTAATGAGCGCAGCTGACTAGCTTGAAGTATAAAGTATCTCACTCTCAATTGTTAGGATTTGCTTATGTGTCCACGATACACGTCACTATAAAGTGACTGGTAACTCTACTTCAGTTATCACACGCCATTTTTCCCAGGCAAACTACTGACAATTGATACACGATGAAAAAGAACAGAACGTGAAGAAAGTGGTTTTCTGTTCATCAAACAGAGGAAGGTTTTGGAGGTCTCCGATGTAAACATGATCACATTAATTCATATTAACAGATCAATCAAAATGTCAGTCCCTCATTTCACTTACCACGGCATTGTCGGTCACTTTGATGCAAAGGTTTCCGTCGCAGTGTCTGTACTTCAGAACCACTCTGACCTGAAAACAGGACAACAACTACTGAATTCAAAGTTTAAAAAAAAATCAGACCACCAGCTAGCTCATTCACGTCGCTAACGTGCTATCCGGCTAACAATCTAGCATGCTAACCTACTTAAAAAAGAAAGTATTTTTACCTTCATGGGATCTGTCAGATACAGTTTTTCTGCTGCGCGGGCAAACTCTTCCCAAACCTGATAGTGAGGCATTATTTCAACCAAACGGAGTTATTATTCTACCAAATCTGTTTGTATCAGCGGACCGGGTTTGCTAACTTCGGAACACCACATCAGCAGCACCCTGAACACAGCCAATCAGAATGGGAAAAAAACGTGTTTCCAAAATCACTTCCGGGTTACTGTTTCAAAACAAAAGCCTGCTAAGCATGAATAATAAAGTCTACATTATGAATCAAACTTGCATTCTTTGATATCACTTGTAAGCATGGTCATCCAAGTTTAAAATGTATCATAGCAATGCTTGCAATTAAACTGCTTCACAAACAAGAGCAAATTAAGTTCTCATTTATCATTTACAACTGCGCTTTCCTATTCTCAAGCAAACTTTGAATATAAACAGTGATGCTCTCTGTTGATTATGGGTCTCTACTTCTGGTTGAGTAAATTACCAGTGTGCGAGTGATATGCAATAACTACTGATTCTTGGTTCATGAACTCGTCAAGAGGGCCCTTAGCTGACCTTTGTTTTGAAATGATCCATAGTCGCAGAAAAGGAAATGTTGGTGCGGGAAGTTCTACGTACCGCCCTCTAGTGGTTGCACTTAAAGTTGAACGACACCCGCCTTCCCCCATCAAAATGCGAACAGTCCTCACAACTTGGAATATGATCGATTCATTGCAGTATATGATTTTCCCAATCTTTAATGTCTTATTGTCCTCAAGGCAGTATAAAAATATTCAGATTCGAAGATGGCAATATCATAATTAAAAAATACCATTAAAAGTAACTATTAAAAATAGTACTATATAATTACTGATAAGTTAAAATACTTTGATGGAGTAACATATGAGCAGAATTATTGTGTCTGGCTGAAGTGTGGATAATTTTAAGTAAATATATAGATGTGTAACTGCAGAGTTTTATAAACTGATCATACGCTCTGCATATAAAATATGAATCTGCAATATATTATATAACTAAATAATATACGTTGCTGACGTTGCTACTGCTAATGACAGCGCTACGTCACTTTGCTTTTTCACTATTGCACTATTAGTTCAAATGCTACACCACATATGGCCACTATATTGTATTGTACTACTACTGAATAACTGCTGTAATTTTGAATTGGATTGGATTGCTCCGTGTACTTTCTATATTAGTATTCTTGTTATACTTTTATATGATTATTTATTATTATTTTTGTAAGTTCTCTATTTATCTGTACATTTTTGTCAAATAGCTAGTACCACAAAATTGTATGGTAATCAAGTATATGTAACCCTGGGAAGAAGTGCTTCAGCTGGTAAGAGGACATGTTTTATGGGTTGTACACTAGATGGCAGACAAAGTTCAGGTATTTTTGTGGATGGGTAAACCCACTGAATGAACTCAGAAGACTAAACAAGGAGAATCTCATCAGCATTTGAGTGGTGTTCTTCTCCCCCAAGCAGTTTACAGTGAATCTATCAGTAGAGTAAGCTTCATTCCCTTCACATGTAATGACATTTAACAGAGCAGGAGAGGAGTGGGTGGCGTGCTGAAGGCTCATTCATCACCAACTAAGTCAGCAGCAGCTCAGTCACCCCAGTGGCATCTATTTCAGATTTTGGTATTATAGTTTCTCCACGATGCCATAGAGACAAACCTTAGAGCAGAAGTGTTACATAATGGCAGGAGATCTCATGATATGACCCTCTGCCTCTACCTTTTTATTTAGTAGAAAACCCTGTCCTAATCCTCTTTTACAACATCAGACAACACGCGTGGTTAGCTGAGCTGCCTTTAAACAAAACAGTGCATTTCCACAGCGACTCAAGGTTCACTTATGTTATTTATTGTGCATTGTCACGGCCTTCTTCAATGAACGAGTCAGGTGGAGTATAAGGCTTCGTTTTAAGATGGACAGAACTGATTTATGCTATTCGTGTCATTCTCCTAATCAACATTCTTGTTATGTTTATGACAGTAAATCACAATACTAACTGAGATGTGGAGAGCAGCATCCCCTTGAGCTAAAAAAAGAAACATTATGTTTAATTTTTGGCTTGAAACAGTTTGAGTAGGCCTCAGCTTTGGTAAGCCTCTTTTGGTCCCTCAGTGGATAAGTGGTTTATAATACTGGCTTCACCTGCAACAGTGCCATTATAATGGTGAGCTGTAAAGTTACATGATGGACACGACACACACACACACACACACACACTTAAAACAGAAAAACACATCCTGGCTGACTGCTGCAGGAATTTTTCCCAGACTGAATCCTGAGGGATGATGTTGGCTGTCAAAGTCTGACATTGTTTTCCTCCACAGCCCCAACTTCACCTCCACACACGTTCACACACCAGTAAATCACACTGCCGGCATCAAGGGCCACCTGTGGCGGAACATCAGCTCCTGTCTATGGGTCTGACCACAGCTCTTGTTTGTTTATTGCTTGTTTAAAAAGATCTGTACTTTAAAGAGTTCATTTTTTTGACTTTATAATTGAGTTTTTCATGACCTTTTTTGGACTTACACTGCATTTTGCAGGTCCAAAGATATCAAATGCCACCTCTGTGATGAGGTGATTTGTATTAATTCTTGCAACAATAACTTGACATAGATGCAAAGTTTTCACCTGTCAGTGTTTTCCCTTTAATCTGCAGTCCTATTAAACGGTCCTGTTATTGGCAGCTGTGACTGCAATGCACAGTTTTACTGATTTTATTTGGAGAACATCACATCACATCCTCAGTGCCTTGTGCTCTGGCCCTTATTAATTACTAAAACACTTGTGAAAAAAATTATCTTGTGGATGAAGATGATGTAGTTGGACTAAACCTTTTCTGAGAGGAATATAAATGATCAGTGGCATTTGGTCAGGTTCATTAGATTTATTTAGCAAATTTGTATTGGCTTATTTAAAGTTCATCAAAGTAACTTCTACTGTTCTTTGTGGTTATGTGGTTACAGCTGTCTTTGTAGATCATCACTGATGAGACAGAAAACAAAAAGCTAAAATACTGGAGACCAGAAGCCATAGTCATGACTTTTATGACATGAAGATAATGGACTTGTTGTCCAAACAATATTTTAATCTTTATTGCACACTGCAAACTCCTCCTATCTACCTGGGAGTTAATAGTGACCCTATGGGTAGTCAGTACTACTACAGCATGATTTTAAATTTAATCAAGTATTAGTATGGTTGTTTGTTTCTTTCTTCTTTTGTTTTTAAGGAAAACAGACCAGACCAATTTCACACGCTTATTTTGCTGTGTTTTCACTCTGCTTTGGTCACTGCTCAATATCACAGACAATAACACACAGCAAGAGAGCCAACTCAGTTGTCACGGGCAACCTGTACGTGCTGCGTCCCACAAGTTGCGTCAACTGCAGCCTTCATGTGCCGTCGGAAATCATAAAATAATAGCTATAGCTTATAAGATCTAAGAGAGCTAAATAAGAGCTAAATAGTGCATCCCAATTTTTAGATGTGAATTTTAGGTGGCCTCTCATAATACGGGGCAGTGTGTTATTTATTGGACATAATTGAATGAAAAAAAAAACAGTGAGCCACAGTCACACAGTTTTCATGTTATCGTACCATTGAGTCATTTTGTGAACTTTGTTATGAGACTTTTTGTACTAAAAATACACTGGTAAATACCCCCTCTGTTAACATGAGTATTTTTCGCCAATGGACGCTCTTCAATAAGATATTATTAAATGAGAGACTGTTTTTCAGTCGTGTGGCCGGGAACCTTCAAAGTGGGAACTGAGAAAGCGGCCGTGAATGCAGCACGTGCTGCAGGCAGCGGGCAGCGGCAGCAGGCTGGTACCCGAGCGGCACAGCGCCGCATCACGCCGACCCAAGTGCGTCAAAAGAAATCGAGAAACGCTACTATTGTCCACTTTCTACTAGTGACTCATCGCCACCAGCGGAGCCACGATGCTCTAGATCATGTAGGATTCGACTGTTTCTTTTTGAATCTCAGTTTTCTTTTTTTTCTTTTCTTTTTTGTACTTTTTACCGGATAGCCTGCAAACTGTGAAGCCTCTTGTCACGCCATCGGAGTCCCATTCATCTGGTCGCCTGTAGCCTTGAACCGAGCGGCGAACTTTTGGGAAAAGAAAAGTCACTCGTCTTCGATACCCAAAGGCGTTTGTGATATATTTGAGCTGACAGCACTGTCGTCATGAGGTAAGAAGCCTCTTATTTTCATAAACATGACATAATATTGGATAGAGGCTGAATGATGAAAGTCAGAGGAGTTGAAGCGCCGCACAGTGTAGCGCGAAGAAAACAGATATTAGCTAAACGTGTTGCTTTGGTGTGTTACAGACAGAAACGGTGGCTTTAAAATGCTCCGACAGCGGCTTGTACTGAAGAAACCGTACGCGGTGTCTGCCCGCAATGCCATGTTAGTGTTATTTGAGGCTGAATACTGTCAGCTGGCTCGGTCAGCGTTCCACTCAGTTTGTGCTGCATTTTTTTTTGGACGTGCATGGGTTTGGAATGGCGCTCGCTCATTTCTGCTGCTACTCCCACACTGCATAAGAGGGATTATGTTTGAGCACCGCGGATGGGGTAGCGTTTATTTGATGTCAGTCGGGAAATGACATGGGGACTGGCTGACAAATACCAATGAATATCTCTGAACACCCAGTGGACAGCCAGTCTGTGCTCATGAGAATGAGAGCGCATACCCCCACGACACTTGATGACACGTCACGTGTGTTGGGGACACCTTTTAAAACTAGCGGTAAGAGGCTACCTGTGGCAGGTAGGGTGCACCCATCTGACGCTCATCAGTGTGCTGCTCCTCAGCACCGGATCAGACGTTCAGTCTGAGGAGATGTATGGTATGTGTGACTGTTGTGTAACATGGATGGAGCCTTTGTTTCCCCAGAGAACATGATGTTGGCTTTTTAAGGACAACAATCACCCCAAGCTGTGTGTACTTAAAGGCAGAAAGCAATACTGATGGTTGTGTGGTCAGTCCCGAAAGATGAAAATATTGAATGTGCTGAAAAATATGTATGTTCCCGTTATTATTTTCTTTATGAGGTCTAGAAATGACCATGTATATCTATCTCCTTGTATGAATGCTGGTAGAAAGATCATTTTGAGCTGTTTTTGACAGCTCCCCTCAGGAATGTGTGCTTAAAATTGCTCGAGTTTGCTGCTGATGAGGCAAAAAGCTTCGCTTTTATTTGCCTCTGGTCGACACATCTAACTCAGCATGGCAGTTTCTGTTGGATGTTTCCTTTTGCATGGTGCTGTGTGATGCTTGCTCCATGCAGCCAAAGGTTCAAATGTCGAAACAGCTTCTATGGAAGTGTGTGACCTTGTTTTGTTTTGTTTTTTTTCTTCATCTGTGATCTAACTTTGTGTTAAGAAGAGAGACATGCAGTGTGGATGTGGCCTGCCCCCTTTAAGAAAGCCCCTAATTGAATCCAGCTGTTGGAATCTCTCTGTAGGCCAAACAGCGGTTAACAATAGCTTTGGTTGTTTCAAAGAGCCGCATGTTGTGTCCATGTCCCAGAATGGAAACCACAAGCAGCTTTTAATCTCTTACTTTTTTCCCCTCCTCTTCCTCATACTTTTTCTCATTAGATGCTTTTACCTCTTATATGTTTTGGAGCACATCTCTCCTCAAAAACTGGAGTGCCAAACCACTGATGGCAGCAAAGAGGAGGAAAGACACGGTTACTTTTTGTTCATCGGACTGTCATGCACCTTTACACAAACCGTTTTCCCTGCTGTCATTCAAAGGGAGAAGTGTGTGTGTGTGTGTGTGTGTGTAGAGGGGAGGTATTAACATGTCTGTGGGGTGTAACAGGTGTGTGAGTGAGAGAGTGGCAGTCCCAGCTGCTCACAGCTGACTCATGTAGGACACTTGCAGCTGCATGTTAGCGTGTCATAAGGTGGTGGCCACAGCAACAAGCCTAAGTTATTGGTTCACTGGAGAATCAGCACATGCTTCTGGAGTTCAGTGCTCAGACGTAAGTCCCCAGCAGTCCATTCATTTCCACTAAGAGCTGACTGAATGATGAAAGATGAGAGAAGTTGAGCTTTAGTCAGCAGTAAATCAAATTTCCCTGCTTTGATCAGCTGATGTCAAGTTTCAGACAGCCAATCAGCGCTGCTAAGTTCTTAAAAAAGCAATTTGAACATTTACTTCATAATGATACATTAAAGCAAAAAACCTTGTCCTTTCAATTTATTTTAAAGAGCTTATGCAGGCTATTAGTTTTGTGCCCCATCTTCATCATTCCTAGTGGTTAATGAAGTAAGCTGATCTCTCATAAATCCAGCAAAGTTCCTTTTAACATCAACATGAGCAGAACAAATGAGAATATTTTGTGGGCGCTCTGGTAAACAAACAAAACCAAAACAATAAACCTTACAGAAGCTACAACTTGGTGCTTGGGATGGATAGATCAATTGAAAAAAATGAATTTTAAAAATGTGCTGCAGCATCCTGTCTCTTATCTCACTCCTGCCTACAACACTGTGTGCTTGGTTACATGTCGCACGTAAAAGCTTGTCAACACTGAATCTGCAAAGTAGTAACATAGTGGAGTAAAATGTAGTGGAGTGGAAGTATAAAGGAGCAGAAAATGGCACAACTCAAGTCCAAGCACCTCAAAAGTGTACTTAAGTACAGTATTTAACTAAATTGTACTTAGTTACATTCCGTAACTGGTAATGGATTTAAATTTTAACTCTTAAGATTTTTATTTTTACTTCAAATATATATCTGGTCCATACCTGTCAGTCTCTTTGATATACCGATAGTCAGTATCGGCCCTGAAGAGACCATGTTATCTGAACTTTGGTGCAACACAAAATGGCACATACTGTAGATGCAACCAGAGCGTGTCAAAAAAAGGCCCAGCAGATATCTAGCAGCAAATGGCTCAGACTGCTGGTTTTATCCTAAAGGTCAAAGATACCTGGCCGGAGCACATTCCTGAACCATGACGGTGAGAATCTATATTTAACGGTGGTCAGCTTTGTTTGCCTGCATTGTGTCGGGCAGCACGCAATGCCGATGTCAGCTTATCCTGGGCCGTTTGATAAGCGGCATCGTCGGGGTGAGCGTGACACTTAACAGGGCTGTGAAGTGTCATGGTAACAAGCCTTGACAACTGCTGAAAGGCCTCATGCCTCCCAGGTGCTGCAGGTTTCACACCACAGATGAATGACAGGAGCTGAGGCCAGGCTCCATGCAGCCTTTGAATCTATCAAGCTGCTGCCCCGGAGGAACTTTATGTAGAGAAAAACAGCGTCAGTCAGGAATTGAACTGCAGCCAGTTATGTTATCCTATCTAAATGAAGTATTAATGAGGTCATCCTGAGGCTAATTAGAAACAAGAATACATTTGTCTAAGACTAAAGACACAACCCCTGAGTCGAGTCGCTTCTTGAGTTTTATAGAGTCCAGACAGAGAATGAGATGCAAAGAAACAATCAGAGAGAGTAGCTGAGTCAAGGTATAGATCTTCTCTTCGGGAGAGATTAATAGATCATGACGCTTTAACATCACTATAAGAAGTATGACTCAGTTACCATGGGGCATATCGTCCAAACTCACAGCCAGTTTCAATACAGCAGTGTTTGTTGAACTCCTGGGGCTTCAGAGATCTTCAACAACAATTATTTCTTTGTCCATGTCAGAGTGTTTGTAGTCGAGTTTTGTCTGCTTTGCATCTTTTATCATCAAAATTGACTGTGAGCTTTGCCAAGCACACTTAAAAAACTGTTCTCAAGGCTGTGTCCAGACTGGCAAATGTGATACCAAAGACACTTTTACGAACCATTTCAATGGGCCATTAAGTTTATAAATCTCATCAATAGTATTTTGTGCATGATCATCCCTGTCATAGTGTCTCTCCGGATCAGCTGTTAAGCCATGCTGTGCGCTTGATGTGACTTTATATTGTTCTTATGCCAGTGATAATCAGTGAGAATCATGAAGAATTCATGTGAAATGTCAAAAAGAAATCATTTTAAACAGACTAATCAGCAGGAAGAGCCTCAGCTAAATCCATACAGTCTCTTGATTTCTCAATGTTCTCCTTTTCTCTGTTGCCCTACAACCAAATACAGCCTGTTTGCTACTGTGAAGGTGGATTGAGCTGTGAAATGTTAAGTGCATGCGACAGCAGGACAGGAAGACGAATTTATTGTGCTTGGGAGATTTCCTTTGAAGTTGTTGGGAAGATTTTGATCGTGGTTTCTCCCCGCTACCATCTGCTCCTCGCACTCCTCCTCATCTCCCTCGCTTCTCCTCTCCTCCCTCTGCAGCCAATGCATCCTTAATCTCACTCTCACATTTCCCCCTCTGTCTGCTCCAGAAAGGGACGCTTTACGTTTATCTTCTCCTCTCCAGGTCTTTTGTAAAATGATTATTTCCATCCATCGCACGTGTCTTATGTTTCAGCCGCCTGCTGATCAGCTGTTTGCTAAGGTAAAGTCACCAAGGAGAGAGTCATCACGGTTTGAGGCAATCACAATTTTTTTAGGATTATTGCTCACAGTGAAAGACCTTGAGATCTGAGCATAGCCACATGCAGTGGCACCAAGCCACTGCAGTCAGAATCAATTCAGGTATTTCTGTTTTGGTAAATGGTAGATAGAGAGCTTATTAAACCTGAGCATACTCAACACTTTCTTACTGAGATCATAGTCCTGTCCTACTGTTAGCAGCTGAGCAGCTCCACTGTTACAGCTGAAGGTTAAATGCCTTGCTTAAGGATGTCTCAACAATGGCCACAAGAGGAGCCTTACTCATTCACTTCAGTGATACAGCGTGTCCTAGCTGACCCGGTGATTCAAACCAACAACCTTCCTGTCACAAGCTCTCTAATCTCTGGGCTATCACCTGTGTATATTGATACTGGTGTTTAACTCATTTCCATTCTCCTGTCTTTTCATGAAGAGTCACTCTGTGGAGACTCACGGTATCGCAGAGCAGGTTGAGAAAATGCCTCATTTTTAGGGGAATATTATTCTTGCAATGCAACCTGACCATCATAAATAAAGTAGGTCGTGCAGAGAGCATCATGCCACATCGCCTTGTGTTTACCTCGCCTTGGTGTGTTACACCAAGTTCCACTGCTGTCCCTCTAACAGTTCTGTTACCAAGCATGGATCTGATGCCACTACTCTCTGTTGTTTCAAATTTAAAAGCTCTATAATACTCTATAATGCTCCTTTTTTTGGTCTCTGCTGCTCCGAGTCCTTCTCCTCTTGGTGATTCGCTCTTTCTGAGTCACGCCCACTGTCCTTCATGTTTGTTTCCTGGGTGCACCCCTTGCATATGGAAGAAGTGGAAGTGAACGTCAGTGTCATCCAAACGACGAGTAGGCCCAGGCAGCTGTTCTTGCCTGCCGGGCGTTGCCGACTGTCGCACCACCTCCAGTCCCCGTGAGTCAGCTGCAGCATCATCAGCCAGGAAACGCCAGTCCTCAAGGTTTTGCTCATCAGCTCATAATCACCTTCCTTTCCTTCACTCAAGTCAAATGAAGTATTCGTGGCATAATGGCTAATTGACCTCACTTCACAGACAGGATGTGAATTGAGGAATAGTCAGTATGTTAGAATGTGAGATCAGGAGGATTATGTTAAAACCATAAGATGTTATGGAAAGAACAAGACTTAACTGACACATTGTCTTCTGGGTGCCTGAATTCATCAGTTTAGTAATAATTTAGCCTCAGCTGTTGAAAACTGTTTTTCATTTCTATAATTATTGATGTAGTATCAAGACTTCATCATGAATAAAACTTCAGCTTGCATTTACTACGCGTATTTATTTGCATTGGCCTTTTTAGCTTTAGGCAATAACGCAAATATTTATTTCAAACCCTCATGTCTTTAATGGATCCCACTTTAATGGATCTTACTGACCTGAAGGTGGACAACTTTTTCCTCTGCGTCTCGTCCATCCTAGATCACAAAGACGTGGTACTCGATCAGCAGCCCTGTCTCACTGACACTTCTGTTCTTCCACGCAAGCCTCCACACGCCCGCCAAGGCTGCACACTTTTTAATTTTTTCACATTGCAGCCGTAGATTCACAATAACTTATAATATAATTCTATCATGTTGGCAGCGTTGATTGTAGCTGTAACTGTTCTGACAACCAAACATAAAGAATGACAGAATTACTCTCCAAGAGGTATATTTGATTTAATGAAACATTATGCTGCTTTTCGCTGCTTCCCAATTTTAATATAATGTAATGCTCCTTTGAGGGGTGAACAGTATTAGTGTCCACTTAAAAAGTTCATAGACTACAGCCTCTGATTGTAGTAGGTGTTTGCTCTCCTCTAAATATTCCCATTGGTGTGTGATTGACAGGAGACTTGTGTGCTTAATCTGTGAGGCGTTGTCCTCACCTTCCTGTGGGTTTGGTGAGCTCCTGCCACTGACATCACTGACTGTGGGAAGGTGAACCCACAGTTTGGTGTTTGCAACTGGGACAGGGTTAGCTCAGAAACATTTGTCACTGGTGAGGCCTGTCCTCTTAAAACATCTACTTGTTCGCAAGAAATACTGAAATTAAATGGCAGATTGCCTTGAAATGCAGTGTTATGAGTAATAATAGCAATAATATCTGTATGTTGTTTTGTCCAGCATTTTACTTTGTGGCATACAGGGAACACTGCAGGATCCAGGTTCTTTGGCAGGCCTTCAGACATTTAATCCTGGGCCCATTAGAAGAGAGCTAGCTTCATTTCCAGAAGGCAGCAGAATAATCTGAACAACCTTGTATTGAGAGCTGTTTATGTTTTTAATCCCATAATATTATATAATAATATTACTGTCTTCTCTGAAAGGCCCAGGTTTCCTCAGACTTGTTATACCTGTCCACATACTTTTTTTTCCTTGGAAAAGTACAGAGAGTAAACTTCCCTGGCTGGAAAAATTCCCAAGCTCTACCATGTGTACCGTACGCCTGTGTGTTTGCCTGTGTGTTTGCCTGTGTGTGTTTGAGCTGTGCACCAGTGTGTGAGGACCGGCCGCTGTATCTCCACCCTCGCTGCGTGCTCGAGCGCTTGGGACGGTGCCTGTCAACTGTACACGTCTGTTGTCAAGAAGCGGGGGATCTGTCCAGCTGTGTGTCCGTGGTGGCCAGACTTGCACGATGAGCTGCGACAGCTCGTGAATGTGCATTTCTTCTCTTTGCTCCGTCAGCCTCTTCTGTGTGCCCCCCCACCAAATTTGTCTTCTTCAGAGATCATGTTTATGCCGTTGCAGCTCTTTGGGTCAGCATGCAATGAGGGGAGTGATGGGGATGACGACAGAAGAGGGGAAGTAAATGTGACACAGAAACAGATTTATTTCATTCTTTGTTTCTTTGTTGAGTTTGAAAGAAATATATAATAATAATAGAGGCCCTCTCTAGAAGCAGTATTTGGTTTGTCCTTTCTGGGCTGCCGTAGAAACATGGTGGTGCAACATGGTGGACTCCATGGAAGAGGATCTACTCCCTCTGTAGATATAAGAGACTTATTCTTAGTTTCAGGTTATTATACATTAATGAAAACATAACATAGTGAATATTATATTCCATTTGTGCTCCTAAATCCTACATACTGGACCTTTTTGTCCGGTCATTGTTTTGTTGCTCTCCTCAGACGAAACTTCAAGGCATGATGGGGAAACGCTGATGTTTTGTAGTCACCTTTAATTTTTCGCTTCACTGGAGAGATTTTGATTTTTGCGCTGTGAAGTTTTATTGTGACAACAGAAGTATTGCGTGATTGACAATGACCTTTTATCAGCCAGAGTGACAGGATCCGATCGGCTTATAGCGCACAAGCCTCTCATAGACTGCATATGGCACAATCCATGATAGTTCTAGTCTGCACAATGAAGAATACTTTTGACTGGCAATCCTGTTATACAGAAGAACAACAATTTTTTGAGACTGAGCACATATTTAAAAGACTGGTCAAATGATATTTAACAGGATGTGAGTGTTCTTGTAGAGGCTGTGGCTCCTGTTTGTGTGACAAGAGCCTGCTATGTGCTCATTTTTCTGTGTGTAACAGCTGCAACAAAATGAAGTGGTGGAGGAGATGTGATCAAGGAGATCAAGCATTCTGTCCATGTTCAAGGTCTTGAGAAGAGCTCATGTCAACACAAGTGGGACATCTTGTGTTTTTGTTGTCACGTTATATCAGAACGTTTACAGTACTAGTTTAAAATTTAACTCAATACTTGTTTTGATACCACAACAACAACAACAAAAAAAGTCCTAGCCCCACAAAATGGGATCTGACACTTTCAGTATTGTCAGATGCAGATATTTTGCATATACTATTGTTTTAAACACGTTATCGAAAAAGTATCAGTACTTACATAATTTGACAACCCTACTGCGTTTACCATGTGGTTTAGGGCCTCTAAAGAAATCAACGTGTACATAAGCATTTTGATCAACACAGGCACAGGCCTGACTGCTGCACATCCTTCCAGTTGATCGATGCTGACCGTGCAGAAGGTGTGAAAGTGGCCACCAAGCAGCCGAGTAGCTAAGAATCAACGGGAAAGCGGCAGCAGTGAATTTCCCTCTTCTCGCATCTTCCCTCTGTTGTTTGGTTAGAAGATACCAGAGAGAGTCAGTCAGGAGGTAGATTAAAATGGATTACAAAACTTTAATGTTTAATTCATCTTTAAGAAGGAGACAGATGCAACACACACGCAAGCAGACACATCAATTCAGCAGTGCTTACATTGTCAGGATAATTTTTAAAAATAAATACAAATAGTTTTTTTTGGCGGGGTGTGTGTGTTTGCGTGGGTGGATGAAGTTTTGCTGGTCACTACTGACAAATGTGTGTCTGTGTTATGTTTTTTCGTACTGGCAGACTCACTTTTTCATTAAATAATAACACAACCAACATACATATGACATCTCTTCCTCTCATTCTGTTTGCAGAAGTGATCCTGCCACTTTATATGGAAACTTTAAAATCAACTGCTCTTTTGCCTGTCAGCACCTTAAACTATAACTATATATATAACTATAACTATAAGATTTCCTTATTGCTTGTGTGAAGAGTTTCCATTTAAAATATCCAATAAAACTAATAGTGAAATGGTGCCTCGTTGATCTCGACAGAAATGTTTGTATTATGGGTTCAGAGTTCAACCCTCTCAGCTGCCTGCATGACAGTGACAGCAGTAGCTTTAGTGTTTGTTAAAGAAAAAAAAAGGTACTATTAAGTACTTGTTGGTTTTCCTTCTTTTTAAATGACGTTGTATTTAGGAATCATCGGATGATTGTTGTGAAGTTCAGGCCAAGTGTGCAAGCATACACACATGCATGCACGCACACACACGTACGCACAACAAAGTGTTATGTGTCTGCCGTGCTGCCCTCCCCACATAGTTCTGTCATCAGAAGTGGTCACCCTGGAAACACAACAACGCTGCCAAATTGACAGTCTTTGTTCAGCCGATTGTAGGCTGTAGCTCGATCCTGAATGAGCGGAGAGGAGAAATAAGAGTTGCAGCTCCAGGAAGACGGAGAAGGCAACAGACAGGCGAGGGAGGGAGTGTAAAGAGCGAGTTGTGAAACAGGTCATCCACATTGCAGTCAGGCCTCATTTGGCCTCCATAATGAAGCGACCCTGGACAAACCTCTCCATCTTTGTTCTCCTGGACAATGGCTGTGCACTGGGAGAGAGAATCATCTGACACATGAACTCCTCTCGGTCAGCTGTGCTCAACAGGCTCAACAGAGCTGGCGGAGGGTGGATAGTTTAGTTATTTCACTTCATTGAAATAAAGTTTATTTTTCTGTCACAGCTGGTATCAATCTGACATAGACCAAACATCTTTTAAAACTACTGGAATTTGCATACTTACATTTGCAGTACTTCACCTCCCTTTAAAGATGATTGTTGTTAAAAGAATACTTGAGTACGATACTATCATATTCTTGGAAAAGCAAAGAAAAAAAAAAAGAGAGCACACTTCGAACCCAGACAGACCTGTTTGACCTGACAGGTAGGCGAGCAGGACAGAAAGGTGAAGGAAGAACAAGGAGTTTTATTAGAGAGATGCAGTATACCATCTTATGCTGTGAGCTGTCTACAAAGCTGAGAAATACATCAGGCATTCACCTTTACTCTCTCTCTCTCTCTCTCTCTCTCTCTCTCTCTCACACACACACACATCAAGAGCCTCTTTAATGCAGGGTTGGGGGTAATTGTGGGAAAATGGTTTTCTAATTACTTATTGTCAGAGTGAGGCACGTTCCAGTTCTGTGTTGAAGCACAAGAACAGCTGTGTGTGTGTGTGTGTGTGTTTTAGTGTGTGTGCATGCTGCTGAAGTATTCATTTGGCTGGGTAAGGTGGCACTTTGCACCCAGCTCGTAGCAGCTCTGTGTTTACTTTGATCTTTGGTGTATTTTTTCTTTACAGATTTTAGACTTTCTTATGGAGTATTTGATTATTAGCTCTTCTATAATGATATGTTGAAGAAGTGAATAATATACATGCACATAGACACACACACACACACACACACACACTCAACATGTTGGTGTATATCTTCTTTTGTGAAATAAAAAATATTAATATTCCCCAAAGCAAGACATTGCAAAAGTATTGGTCTGGAATCAGCACTGAAATAGTCGAGTATTGCTGTATTTTCACCAGCGTTCTGATGATCAATATGAATCAGCATTTGATAATCTATAACTCAATTGATCTGAGTGAATATTGGTTAATTATAGAAAAACAATGCATAATTACACCCCTCACGATGCTGTTTTCAGGATAAAATCTTAATGACGTGTGCCTGTGTAACACGACATAACTTCACGAGTCAAAGACAAACAGCATTTAGAATGAGGGAAATCCTATCCACAGTTAGCTGACTTTGATCTAAAGGGAGACCCACATGGTTACCCAGAACAGAGTGTGTATAGCACAGGACAGCCAGCTGAGGTCTTCCAGTCCTCTTATTTGTTGCAGCTACACCTCTTCTCTTCAACAAGACACTTATTAAACTTTCAGAGGTCTCTGGTGTAATTCTTTTCTCTATGGCTCCTGACAGCCCACAGCCACACAGCTGTTGCTCAGAAGCAGCCTGCTTATCACCTGCTCGACACTTGAGAACACACACACACACAAAAAAACAGTTGTACATTAGCTGTTAGTTTGACCGAGAGACCGCTCTAATTACTCTGGACAGTTACTGTTGTTCTGTCTTACCTTTACTGCAGGTTCTACCCTAACTCTGTGTTTGGGAGCAAATTCTGCTGTTTTTGAATAGTGTGTGTACATGTTCTTCTTTCCTACCTTTATCTTTGTGTCAGTCAGTGTCTGCTGAGTGCGGGCTAGAAGAGGTCAGACGGTAATCTCCACCGTGGACATTAGTCAGATTAGACAAGATTACTGCTTTCTCCTCTGGACCTCAGAGTTCAGCACTTGATTGTTTTTTTTTAACCTTTGTCTGGTCCCAAAATGATTTGTTTTGTTCACAGTCTGCTCGATCAACCAGGATTACATTTTGGCTAACAGGGAATATGAATATTCTCTTTGTTTTATCTGTAAACATTTTATTGGTGTAAAGAAATGGCAACACATCAGCGGATGCATGCTGTTTGTGTGTATGTGTTTGCGTACACCTGAGCTGTTGGCTGCTTGTGTAACACATCAGCATGAGGCAGGGTTAAGATGACAATCAGATGGGATTAGAGGGGTCAGACCTGGACGAGAACCCAATCTGTTTTACCGTAGCCAGGTCAGACACTCACTGCTTTCCTCTGCACAGCCTCACCTCACTGCTGTATTTTACCATCAGTCCATCCACACTCTGGCAGTGTGGCTTTTATAGAATTTTTTTTTTTTTTCAGTTCCACCTTCTCTGCAGTCATGGTGATTCAGTGTATTGCTCATGGACACTTTCGTAGGGATGTCCAGTCATTTATTTAACTGTGGTCACATGTTTTCCTCCAGCTGCAGCGAGCGCACTTCAAGTACACTGAGTGAAGCCAGTCCAATTTAGATAAGATATGCTTGACAGTTAAATAGCATTAAATTGGATGTGTTGACAACAGATGTTACTGCAGCCTTGTGAAATCTTTTAATGATATAATTCAAAATTATAAGCTGTTCTATGAAAAGACACCCGCCTGCATCCTGAACCTGCGCTCAGTTCTTTTTTGTAATTTGCACTGAACGACCTTAATTATTCAAATCCGTGGTAGTTTTTCAGCTTCTCCACTATGAGTGTATCGTGTTTTTGCAGATCATATTCCCAGTGTTGCTGTCAGCATTGCTGTATTATCAGTGTAAGTGCTGTATCCACACATGTAACCTCAGGCAGCAGATGTCACTGGTAGTAAAAACTGGAAGAGGCTTATGTGGCAGACTGTAATGCTTCTGCCAACCTAATGCCCAATACCCTGCCTGCCAGTGTGTTCGTGTGTGTGTTTGTGAAGCTGAACCATTGGCAGGCCAGTGTAATGATTTGCTCTTTTGCTCTGATTTTGGTTGAAGAACACTGACTGTCTGAGTGTAAATGTGTCTGAAGAGGAAAAACAGGTGGCTGCTCTGTTTGTCCATCTGTCCCCCCCCTCCACAGCAGCTGTCTGTCCTTTCCCCCTTTCTCCTCTGTGTGTTGTCTCTGCTCCTGTCGAGGGTCACAAACTACAATCTGGACACGTCAGTCAGTCCATACATTCCCGTAAAACACACTTGGTGCGCTTTGTGCTGTAGACCTGGTAATAGTGACTTCCCTCATCTGCTTATTTGCCTGTGTCTGCTGAGAGTAGTGTATCATAGCTGCTTTAAGTAGCGCTGATGTGCCACTTTCCAATTTAGTCTTGGTGCCCCTGCAGTCTCTTCTTTTATTCTCTTCAACAAATCTAACAAGTATTTTGTGTGTGTGTGTGTGTGTGTATCCAAGCTGTGATAGAGAGCTCCATTGTTGTCCACCTTGTTGCACTCGGTGACATGTTCCCTTCCTTACCTTGAACACGTAAACGATTGGTTGATTTTTTTTTTCTCTTAGTAGTCCATTCACTTTTAAGTGGTGGTGGCTACAAACTGCGGTGCACAGCTGTTTCCAGAAAAGATCTTCTGTTTTTAAAACATGAAATTATATGTATTTGTGACTGACCTTGAGTGCTCCAGATAGGGCAGGGAAACCAGAGAGTTGGTTATAAGAATAGCACTTGACTTATCCTTTAATAAAAATCTGTTTGATGTTTGGGCATGTCTTCAAACTTCCTCAAAGTCAGCTTGGAAATCTGTGTGTGTGTGTGTGTTTGAGACCTAGAGCAGTCTCTGTCCTACACTGTCTGAGCCAAGTCTGGTCTTATCAGCTCAAGATGAATAGAAGCGCTTCACTTCTGCAGTGCAGCCCCCCCATCCTAAGCCTCTAGGTCTCTCTGTTTTTCCATCTCTTTGTTTTATTTTCCCTGCCTATTTTCTGTTTAGTCCCCATCAAATTATGAAGGGCATTTTATGCAAACAGTAGAACATAAAAGCCTGGAATAAAGATCTTTGTATTCGATTGTAAAGTTCTAAACCCCTGTGTAAGGAAACAGACAAACAGGGCATTTGCTGTCTTTGATTGCTGTCTGAATTCAATTCAACTTTTCAACTACAGCTTCATGTTGTGATGGTCGTGTCCAGCTTCCGCCTCATTCAGAAAAGTGTGTCACTATATTTGCTAATGCAGCTTTTTTTTTACCCCAGTTTAAATCACCGTTATCGGAACGACAAAAGCTGTTATTCCAACTTATTTATTTATTTTTTTTGCTTGTTCTTTCTCCTCATTAAAATGTGTGTGTGCGCAGTGAACAGCAGCACAATTCACAATCAGCTATTGAGGAGGTCTTTGACGCGTGAATGCTGTTTTCGGCTTGTGAACATTACAGTACATCAGCTGTTCTGTCTCTCACTCCTCTCGCTGTCAGTCTCTCTTTCTCTTCATTCATTTCCACGTTGGTCCTTCACCATCTTCTCCTCTTCTCTTTTCGCGCTCCACCTCTCAGTCCCTTCTCTCAGTTTTCTCTGTCTTTCTCACGCCCACACTGACAGATGGCTCGTAGCTATTGTTTCACACTGCAAACACGGCCAGTTTATTAGGGCCCTGCGACAGCAGTTTATGGCGATTGCGTTTATATCTTTGAGTGTGCTTTGGGGCCTGGAAGAAGTTTCAAACTTCTCAGCTCAAATGTTGGCGTAATCAGTATCAACACTGACCAGGGCTTAAATGCACACTGCAGTGTGGGATCATGGGAGCTGTTGTCTTCATGGTTAAACAACCATCATTGCCAATGAAAATCTATCTGACGTGACAGAAATGTTCACAGATGAGGTAATGCATATGTGCTGAAACCATTTTTTCAGGTTTCTTTGGGTTTCCTGTTTTCGGGCCCACAGTGAATATACATTAGAGCCCTTGTTCATTTCTGTGTGAGTTGATTTAACTGTAAAATGTTCTGCTTGATGAGTGTCTTTGTTACAGTAATAGAAAAAAAAATGTAAGGGATCAGTATCGAGACTGTGTAAGATTTTTATCATTAGAAATAAAAGATATATAAAAAGATACTGAGGAATATCTTTTTTGGTAAAATGTCCAGTGTGATCTGTATCACAGATGCCTACTTGTGGGTGAGAAATCTATCAAAGTTTTTCCCATAGTTTAATTATCCAATAACAACTAAAACTAAACTGTGCAATACATAGTTGTGGTTTCACCCACTTTCTCTAACACCCGGGTCAGCACACAGTCTTTATTATTGAGCCGTGAATGTAATTATGATCACTAAATGTTAGTCGATGGGTGTTTTTGAGATACAGATGAGCTTTCAACTTCTTAGAAGTTTCAAGCAAAATACTGATGGAAAGATTGAGGCTGTGACACAAAGGGGTCTGGCCTTTTTTGTTTTTTCTTTTTTTTGTCCTAATCACACCCCTAGATGGGATGAGGAGGCTACAAGCTTGGCTTCCATAAATATTTTCAGTAATTGAGAAAATGCAAAGCAAAGGGAAAGCCAGGTGAGAGGAGGGGAGCTGGCAGCTTCATTAGGGCTTTTTGTTTCTTTTGCTGATGCTTTGGCCGAGCTCCTGTTGTCTTTGTGAAATTCCCTGCTGAGTAAAGACCTCTGTGCAAACACCAGCATTACACACAAAGTCTGTGACCACACTCACACTCTTAGATCAGAGCATATCTGCTGTTTACAGGAATGTGTCAGGAATATGAGCAGAGAGGCGCATAAACAAACCAAAGAACACAGTATTAACGACTCTAACTCTCTCTCTCTCTAACTCTCACAACACTTGGGTTGGATGTACAGATTGGACTGTGTTTTTGACTGTAATTAGCTCCATGAAAGCCTTTGCTCGCGGTGTGATTGTGACTGACAATGCAAGCTGCAAAGGCTAGGCCATCGCAATCTGCGATGATGCATGTGAGAGACAACCAGTTTGTTTTTCTTCCCAGTATTCCCACCATCATATCTGCTCTTACCTAACATGGAGGATTCAGCCTGAAAAGGAGCTTTCATTTTGTCAACCAAGTACTTATGTAACATTCTTTTCACTCTAATCCCATTCTGTTAAAAAAACAAAAAACAAAAACAATCTTTGAATATTAAAATGTCATCATTTGCATTAAATGTCATCACTGATATAATATGAAAATGTGGCAAAACTGTTCAAACTCTTGATGATGCTACTTTTAGGCTGAAATGTGAATCGCAGAAAGCACACATTTTTTTTCAAGCACAGACATTGAAAGATATGACTTTTACATTTTCCTTTCACCGCTTTGTGTTTTCACATCAGTTCTTGTATAATCTGTCAGCAGGGGATCTCAAACAGTTGTGAGTTGACCGATTACCATTTGGTGCTGGCCTGTGATCTGCCAAATTGATTTGACTTTTCTCTTGGCCACAAGTTCTTCCAAGCAGCTCTGTTACTTATTTTTTGTTTTGTTTGTTTTGTTTTTTTTTTTAAATGAGAATGTTGCAGTGATTGATGGGATTGGCTTCCAAAAAAGTTAAACCTTTCTTCTGAGTACTTTGATGTGTGGTTGGCTGGTATATTATGTTGCAGCCGGTCACCGCTGTGGCCTCACTGACTCACTGGTATCTGCTGAAGGGGGGGAGGAGGAGGAGGAGGAGCAGAGAAAAGTAAGAAGAATTTATTTGGTGTCTCATCAATCTCCATGTGAGCTGATGGGTAATTATAGGATATTTCATCCATGTGCACACATACACTCTTACATCATACCAGATAAGTTTAACCCTGCCCACCCCCTCCACAAGGTAATTTATATTTGTGTGTCAGCTCAGTCTCTTCTCATCTGGACCTAATCACACCTCCACGAGCCACAGCAGGTACAGAGGCCCCGAAAAATCAATCTGCTTTTCACATGTTTGCCCCAAGGTTGATTGCTGTATGGATCGTATGCGACATAGTTTCTCCCCCCAAATTTTTATTCAACACTGGGAAAAATGCCCAGAAAGCAGAACGCCTGTGGATTGACCAAACCTGGTTAATAAAACCAAGGGAAACTTCCTGTCTCTGATGAAATTGCACCATCCAGTACTTTTGAATTGTGGTATAATTAATAAAAGTGTTTGTGTAGCACTTTTTCTCAAACAAGATAATTAATGAAGGCTTGCAGTGCTGACTGTTTGTAATCTTTAAAAATGCTGTCAGCTTCCCTCTCCTCTCTGCGGGCTTGATTGCTTTATGCCTCTCTGCCATCAATCAGCTTATTAACAGGCTTTGTACTCGTTCTTTCATTTTTTTCCTATCTTTGTTTCTCACCACAGCAGCAGGCTGGAGCCAAAGCTGTGAGATCTGACCAGTGGAGTCTTTTGAGTCTTCTTAATGTCATGTGTGAGTCAGCGCACCCCAGCAGTGGGGCACAATCCTCATTAACATTTCTCAATTATTCTTCCATGCATCAATCAAAAACAATAATTAATGAATAATTACTGATGATTTTATTTGGTGTGTATCTGTGAGCCGCAGCATTATTTATTGCTCTGTGTTTCATTTTGCTTTCTTACAGTCCTCCTTGCTGCTGTGATGATAATAATGATAATCTAATGTGGTTGTTTTATTGGTCCAGCACTTTGGTAGAAACTTAAATACCTTAACAACCATTGAATGAATTGCAATGAAATCTAGCACAGGTGTTCATTGTGCTGAGAAAATGACTCCTGATGAATATGGTAATCTTGTGACATCACCAAAAGCTCAGTCTTTTTCCTCCAGCCCCCACCACATTTATGCATATTGTATTTATTACTTCAGTGACTTCTTGATTTTTTTTATTTTTTTTTTATCCAGTACTCATCAGTCCAGTAGTGCAGTATTTTGATTTGTGACCACATACTTTTAAAATTAATTATGTTCCCATCATTCTCAAGTGTACTCTCTGGCCATGCTAAGGCCTGGGTGAGGCTGTAATGACCACAGTCAGGAAAAGCAGGAAGCCTCATTCTTGTGGCGATGCGACAAACGGTGACAGCAGCGTTCTGACCATATGGTCCTGACCTTGGAATTTGTTTTTCCCCTCTGTGTGGTGTTTTGGTGTTCAGGTAGGAGGAGAGAGGCAAACAGGAGCACGGTTCATTCACACAAGGTAGCACAAAGTATGGGGTCGGTGTTTGGGTGGAAAAAGTGTGTTGGACAGGCACTGAGGAAAGATATCTCAAACTGTCTTTTTTTCTGGGGACTTAAATCTAAATGTACCTTGAGTTGTAGATTTGTGCTGCTGTGTGTTCACGTTGTGCTGTTCTGCACCACCCAGACAACAATATGATTTCCTGAAAAGCTGATTTTTTTTTCCCCCCCATCTGTTGTCGTTTGCATAATTCATTGTGATTGGCTCAGCTATTTCGGAGTTATGATAACAGTGATGTGACTGACTGAGAGTATATTCATTGATCACCACACCCTCTGATCTGTATTCCTCATCACCCAGCTCTTTGCACTTTGCGCTGCTGCACCCGCATGAATAAAAATAGCAGATGAATTTGGAGAGACCAATGCAGTCTGTACACTGAGGATCTACTGGTATTCATGTTGTTACACTTGCATGGTTAAAATAGGATCCTTGGTCTTGTAACACAGTTGTTTCCAATGCACTGTCTGAAAGGTTTTCTGAGACTTCCTCAGAGTTAACAAGAAAGATGGCAAAGTATCTGCCATTAATTGCTGGCATAACAACCTGTTCTCCTTCTTGTAATATTTCTGGAAATTATTAGCATAGGTGAAATGTTTGTTGGACCCATTTGAACAGATTCCTTCCTATTGTTTATTTTTGACTGTAAAATGCAGACTTGAAATTGTCTCTGATTAGGGTCTCATTCAGTCATCAAGTTGTTGCCAAGCCAATCCGAGACAGCATCTCCACTTTGAATGGGTATATCCACTTTCTGTTGTGGAGCTTACACTCCTATGTTTAGACTTCCTGCAGCTCGTCATCTTACACGTCTGCAGATGCCATCAGCCTGTGCAGCCCTGTTACGGCAGCCGGAGGCAGGCAGTGCTCTGTAACAGAACACAGACAGCACACACACTCGCAAACCCAGGAAACGGTCGATGAAAGTCCAAAATAAAATACCAACACAGTCACAAACAGACCCCTGTGTGAGAAGAATTCCACAGGCTCAGCACATACTGGCTGCAGAGGAGGCACAGGGCGTGTAGGAATGGCCCCAACAAAACCTTTTTACAAACTGTTCTCCTTCTTTTCAGTCTAACCAGGAAGCAAGTTGGTGGAAAATGAGACACTTACTTTATTACAGGATGCTTGAGGGAAGATTTTAAAAGCTGTGCGTGTGAGTGAACATGCTGAGCATGTCCTCGTCCTCATCTGAACAGGGTTTATGCTAGATTTGATGGCCAATATGGCTGTTAATATTACAGAATCCCTGTCACATAGAACAACTACTCTACATATATAGCCTGTATTTAAACAACAGTGAATCACAAAAAACAATGATGCTATGATTCACCGTAACGCTGTTATTGCGATATCCACTGAAAGCTTTCTTTGACATATTAATTCCACTCAGAATACTTATTATGCTGGATTATTAACATGACAGGAACATTTATTTTGTTGAACACTGTTCAGCTGCTGTTGATCATCATCATTGTTATAATATCAGTATATTGTGACTCCTCTGGTTGAGAATATTTTAACTTTCCATCCAACAATGTTAGAAAACATAGGAACACCATGGGTGTCTACCTTTGCCAGTGGGCGTCATGGTCTCATGCCCCAGTGAAATTTCTTCTGCCGTTCTGGTTTAAAACATCTTCCTTTTTTCTTGGCTGTTTTCGCACCTTCCATTTGTTTCTGAACAGGAGCTTTTCTGGCGTTATTCTGTCATTGGATGCAGTACTTTAATATGCTGTTAATGAGCTTATTTATTTATTTAGCATCTTTGCCACTGATAATTTTGTCAATTGGAGCACATCAGGGGATACTGTGTGCTGACTAACATGAGCACTGCCTCTGTAAGACATGGCTGTTGTAGGTGTTCACTGTCTGACGTTGATTTTGAGCTGAGCGGATAACGAGGTCGTCGCTGTATGCATACAGGATAAGAAAGAAATTACTAATAGAATATTAGGTCACTGCATTAACCTGTCAGCCTTATCATGATGCAGGCTGTCGATAACTGCATGCTGCCTAGAGCTATCTGACTCGAGTATGCCATTGAAATTCCTCTCATTCACCAGCAGCTCAGCATTTTCCCATGACTGATTAGAAACAAACGTTTGTGTTTGAAAACAGGGAGAGAGGCTAAAGATAGAGGAAGATAATGAGGAGCTCAACTGAGGAACTGAAGTATTCTTAACTATTTCTTATGAATAAATGAGAACCAATTTGAATTTAACAAGTGAAATAATTAGGTTTGTTGAGCAAGATAACATCCAGATCTCTGATACTGTCTTTGCATAAACTTTGTGTGCCTTTGTTATTGGACCAATTCATTAAAGTTTGTAGCAGGTGGGAGTGCCTACAGCCAGTCTGTCGCACGGACAAGTTAGTAGCGCCTGCTTCCTGATGCTTACTTCTTCCAAGGGTCTCTCTTTTCGTGTGTTGTGTTTCCACCAGTGCTGAAGAAATCATTTGAAGTCTTGTTGAGACGTTGGCTGTAGCGTTTAATGTTATACTGGTGAGCTTACTGGCACAGAGAGTAGGTCTGACAAAGGAAGCCAGCTAAGGACAACTGCATGGGAAGCACATTTATATGATGATCCAAAGGATAGTGATCAGATAGTGGTCTGCCCTGCTGTTTGCAGTGACAAATGGAGTGATGAAATCAAGATGCAGTTCCTTAGATCTTTACTAAACTGCAGTCATGAAAACATGAATCTTCCAGCTTCTCTTTCCTGTCATACCTCTTCCTCTTCATAAACTCAACTTACATTGATTCTTGTTGCTTGCCGCCACCCCAGGTTCATCTTCCACTGGTTGTGTCAAGCCTCTCCAGCCTGTGCTCTGTCAAGATCTCAAGGGCTCCTGGCCGGGACAATGCAGTTGTGCCAAAACATCTCATTAAAATAATTTAGCATCTCATTCACTGGCAGCAAAATCTCCACCAGCTGAAATCCTTTCACATGCTGGAAAAATTGATTAGTTTTCTCATTGCGGACAGGAAATTCTTTCACGATGTTTTGTGTCTTTCTGTTTTTCTTTCACCCACTCATTCTCCTGTAACCACACTGGAGTTTGATAGATGGGAGTCTTGGAGCTTATTGTAGCAACAGAACGTTGCTACCAAACACAGCTAATGTTTGCTGTTCTGCAGATGGACAAGTCAGCACCGTGATTCTAGTGGATCTATGCCTTTATGTTTTTCATGTACACATTCACCCACATGCAAGTTGGCTGTAAGTGCACACTTTCAGCAGGTTTAACCAGTCATGTTGTGACACTGATGTGTACTGTAAGTCTTTGACTTGTGAGTAATAAATCCTGAGCAGTAATGTGTGGGGGTGTGTGTGTGTGTGTGTGTAAGAGAGAGAAATATAATAATATAATTTTGGGAGTGTTGTGTAATTTTGATAGATCTTTTTGTGTATTTAAATCCAAAAAGGACAAATGCAAAACAACATTTTCCAGTTTGCAACCATTTTTCTGACTGAGCAATCAGCCGTCACTCATAAACATTAAAAACATTAGATATATTATTAACATTTAATAATGTTAATGTTTCCTGAATGCTGTCCAGAAAGATAGTTGATTTTACAAAAACATTACATGACAACAACATTAGTTGCTAGAATCATTTAGCCATGGATCATTTAACTATAGAATAAATGGAAAAGGAAGTTGTTTCAAACAAAGTATTGCTTCACATGTACACACATGCACACACACTGCAAAAAATATTTATTTGTGCAAGGCAAATGTGCAGCTCATACTCCACCACGTACTCGCGCACACATTCGCAGGATGCTCAGTGTGCTCTTAATCCTCTCAGTCCATTGGCCAGTTCCTGTCCAGTGGAATGACATCACCATAGAGACCACATCAATGGCCTATTAACTTGAGAGGTGAGCTGAGGAGACGAGAGGAGAGACAGTGAATGGGGGGCTGGGAGGGGTGGAGGGGTATCAGGAAGAGAGAGTAAAAAGAGAGAGCAGAGTGGGAAAACAGCAGATACTGAGAAAAGAAGGGAGTAAAAGAGTGGGCTGGAAGGATGAATGAATGGAGAGTGCGTTTGAGAGTGGGTGCTGGTAAACTTTAGAAGAAGTGATACATTGGCCCTTTCTCTGTTTAGTGAAGGAGGAGGTTTATTGCCACTGATTCTTCTGGTGTCCTTGCCACTGTGTGACTTCTTCCTTTCTTTCTTTCTTTGCTTTCTTCCTTCCCCCTCTACTTGTTGTATGTGGTGCTCCTGTATAACTATGAAGACACAGTTTCAACTGCTTTTTGCTACATCATATCGGGGAGTTGGATGCCTGCAAAAAGGGAGAGACCGAAGCTGTGATACAAACATCCATGGTTTTCAGTGGCGTTCTTGTCTGCCATAACCATAACTCTTCCCCACCAACCTGCTGCCACAGCTTCATCTCTTTACACCTTGAACATGTCATCAAAACTCACTTCTGGTCTCAAGTTTTGATGGACCCCCAAACAGCCTCCTCCTCCTGCTTTGAACTGACTGAACTTTACATGACACATTTAAGGGAAGCTCGTACCATCACAAATGTTGTTGCAATTCATTCACATCCACCTTTTTAAAAAACTTTTTTTTTTTTAGTTAATATACGCATTTGTCTGAAGAGAAGTGTTTGTTTACTTCTTAATTGTTAATCACTAACACTAGTTAATGAAATGAATTTATAAAATTAATCTACCTTCACTGTTCTTTCGTGTTGTTAGACCTTTTCAGTATTGTATTGTTAACATTATATCAATTGTCTACAGTATAACCAATGGATCATTGTTATACACTATAATGGGCATATATATTGACTCTCTGTCAGGATATGGCCATCAGGTCGAGTATATTGATGGAACAAACAAGGATTTCCTTCCATTTCAAGGTTTGAAGGCTACACCCTCACGGAAGCCCGGAAGGCCTTCAGTGCTTCCCAGAGATGCATCACATTGAAGGTCTTACAAATTTATCACTTGATCAATAAATTGCCCCATTTATACAGTAAATGACGTATGTTTGTGTGATGTGTTGTTCAGTGTCAATAACAGGGGAAGGCAAGGAGAAAACAGTGGTGTAAAAGTCCTGGTCAGACCCACTGCTGTTCAGCCATAAGTCACATCAACTGAAATATTGATTTTAGTGAGTGGCTGAATGTTAAATAAAGCAATGTGCCCCTTTGTGGATTTGACCCACACTGCTGACATTTGTGACTATTAGATTTCATTTAGGATTTTATTTTTTAATCTACAGAAGAGGCATGGCAGTGATCAGGATGAGGATTGCTCTCCTTTTTGAGCCCATTTAACTTTCCGTACTGAATTGAATTGGCAAACGTTTGTCATAGCAGACCATGATTAAAGGCATACTGTATCTATTTGGGTGTTTGGTGATTGCGGGGTAAGGAATCAGCAGACAGCTTGGGCTATTTAAGAGCTAACATACTGTAGCAGTAGGTCATACCAGTAAACATGACTCCTGAAAGACAGACACAGGATACATTTGACCTTTGACCTCCATGGTGCGTCGCACATGAAGCCCCTGACCTACATATCCTATTAGGGTCAAGGCCATGTGTGACCGAGCTATACACTTGTGTCACTGATACAGTGTGTTTGCCTTCCTCAGGTGAACGAAGCACATGCCATCAGAGCTGACCTGCAAACGGGGAAAAGTGAGTGATAGACAGCTCTTTAGTGCAAAGCTCATATGTAGGATGAGGCCCCCAACAGGTTCCCTCTGCATCTACACTCATACTCCACTGGCACTCCAGTAACCATGAGTAGATGGGTTATTGACCTGAAACACCTTGATGTGTGGTCCATGGAATGGATCCATCCCGTGTTTCTCTCCATGGTCCCCAGAGTGTTCTTGTGGGAACCCGACCTTTCTATTCCTGCAGGTCCATTGATCTAGTGGGCTTCAGATCAGTTGTGCTCTTGAGTGTAGGCAGGTTACAGACCGCTGTGCTGTAGGGAACTGTAACTCATGGCTGAGAGTACTAATAGTTTGTTAATTGAAAATGCATTTTGAACATATTTGAACATTATGTAATCTTTTCACACTGAACTATATTTGTTAAACACAACTGATTGAAACTCATCAATCAAATGGCAGGTTTGATATCTATTGGTTATAGAACTCAAACGTTAAATGAAATCGAAGAACTCTGGCAGCAAAACCATGCAAATTATGTTGGGTTTTTCTAGATGTGGGTGCAAATAGATTGAATACAAGTGTCGTTTGGCCAGCGAAGTTTCAATATCACCTGGTGATGGATTATTTCGGTTCGATGCCACAGAATTTAAAGGCAAAAGCTATACAAGGACAAGAAGTCTGCAGTCATTGTCTCTCACTGGCTGCATAGCACCACTTTCCCAATTCTTCTCCTCGAAGTCTTTTGAATTTCTTTGTTGTCTTCATGCAGCAAATTGTAGAAACAGCTGCATACTTTGAGAAACACCCAGAGGCACTCTCTGTGTTGTACTTACTAGTTGTGCGAAGAGTGAAAAAGAAGACTTGCAAATAAAGTACAGTTCCCTCTTACTTTCACACCAATTGCTGCATGAAATGGCAGTGTTGGATTGTGTGGTTTGGAAAGTTTTGAAAAAAAAAAAAAAAATCTGTCCAAAGCTAATTCTGTTGCTGAAAAGGAGGTCTCAGACGCTATTCGATAAACACTTGGTTTGAAGTATACTGACAGCTTTCCTTATAGTGACCACTGTACTCTTAATGGGACAACAATACCGCGGGTCTACTTGAGGAATCCAAAAAGAAAGGCAGTTGTTTGGATTAGAAAAACCAACTGGTTTAGTGTTGTAAAAATGTCAAAATCAAAAGTTTTGAATGGCTATAACAAGATGTGCTGAAGAAAATATACCTGAAGCCACAAAGATGCCAAGTGTCAAAGTCCTGTACATGTAGTCCTGATCATATGGATCTAAAAACAACAAACCACATGTTTTTTTGAATGCAAGTAATAACATCCTTTTGTCAGACTCTTCCAGTCTGGTGAAGTCCCACATCTTGCAAAGTTCACCAGCTACACCATATTCTAGAGGTCCCCAGGCCAAAGCTGATATAACCCTGGTGATGGCATCTAAGTGTATTTTCTAGAAACTTGACAAACCTCCTGTGGAGCCACAAAAGACATTATACGACTATTTTCACAGAGTGAGGACCCCTTTCAATGAAAGGTAGCACTTTAAACTTTGAAAGATCATAACCGCTACACTGTGAGGTTGAAAGTCAGAGGGCTTATGTCACTGATTTTCATAATGATACAATTTGTTTCATAGGCTTGTTAGCTTCTCTTTTAATAGATGCTAACATCTGTAGCAGAATGAGTAAACGAGTATTGGTTAAGCTGATGATGTGTGCAGGTCAGGGTATCTATTTTTGGGCAGGCCAGGAGAGACATTTGCCGGGGGGGAGGGGGTTATACTGACGACCCCCAAGTGTAGACCTATTGCACCCCCTGTCACCACCACCCAGCTGCTCCACTTTTAGCCCTGGCTCCAGTGAGGTGAGCGGGTGTACGGGTGAAATGGGGAGGGGGAGGGTCAAGCAGGCCTTGCATGTTGGTGGGTGGGTTTGCCACTGTCACTGTCCGTCTAAATGCCAGTTTACTTTCCCCCTCTGGAGTCAGCCAGTCAGTCGTCAAGCCAGTCCAGCAGTCAGTCGGTCTGTGGAGAAAGTGGAGACTGGAAGAATTAGACCAAACGCCTCCAGCAGCAGTTTTTCTTTGAGGTGGAGGTGCCGGGTTCAGCCATTACCAACACCAAGATGACTCGTGACTCGTAAGTGTCAGCGGACCGGTTGAGAAGCAGGATTTAGCGGTCAGTAAGGTTACACTATCAAATGAAAGGAGGCTCGATTGTATTTATGAAACATATTCCCTTTCCTTACCTGCTGTATTATCACAACATTGAAGATTAGTCCTGTGTTTCTGTATTCAGCCTGACTATTGTTCGTCTCTCTGGCCTCTCTTCCCACTCAGATTAGGAACTAGATTTAGCTCTTAGCGCCATCCGCCGATTCATTCATTATTTGGAGCCTCTCTCACCAGATGAGAAGCTCACATATTTATAGAACTGCAGTGGCTGTTAAACTCAGCAGAGTCTAATCGGAGTGGCTTTCTAGCTCAGTTACACTATAAGATTCGTCTCTCTGTGAGGTGACGGGGCACTTTTCTCCTTCACTGCCTCTTTAGCTGCTTTTGTATTTCCAGGGGAGTCATGCTGCAGTAGAATTGTATTAAACGCTTTTTGGTGACTTTCTCACTTGGGTTATGTAAAGTGTATGTTGGTGGAGTTTCATCTCTCTGTGATGGTAATTGCCCTACTGTTTGTATAGTCAGCATCTGCTGTTTTATCAGTGTGATCATCACTGCAGCGGAGATGCTGCTGATTCGTGTCCTTGGATTTATTTGCTACATTCTTTTAGCCTGTTGTTTCACATGTAAATGAGCAAAAGTGAGCTGTAAATATCTACAACCCATCATGTCTCCCTCCATCATTATTTTCAAGCGAGGCAGGCTAGTTGCATGTACCTGCAGTTTTGCAGATGGTGTGTTTTCAGCCTTATGGGCTAATTGGCAGTTTTGAGCCCTTCATCAGTAGTTGACATGTGAATACCAAAGTGTATTTTTATGGCTTATTGCAGTTTAAGTAATATAGTTTTATATTAGAATTAATGTTTTTTTTGCTCACTGTGACGTCGTCTCCTTCTCAAAGCTGCAGTGTTGACCTCACATCCGTCTGTGGGTCACCTGTTGTCAGCCGGGAGGGCCAGTTCGCCCAGCAACAATGACATCATTGTCCAGACTGGACAACAGAAGTGCTGCAGGTCAAATGACAGCAACACAGAGTTATGCTCCTGTCCTGTGTGCTGCAGTCTTGAGTGATCATTTCAGGCAGAATGAACCGTCTTTGTTCTGTGTAAGTTTGGATTGTTTACATACAGTTTGTATTTTAAGATCAAATCTTTTCTTCTTCAAGCTGTTGAATAATAGTCAGGTATTCATGCTGAATTTATTTGGGTGCATCTTATCAGTTGTATTTGATAGGATATTGGGTCTACACCCTATGAAAGGCAGACAGTTTAACACCTCAGATGTCACTGGAAGCCAAATTGATTCCGAAATCAGCTGAATCCCCTGTTGAATCCATTTGTGTTTAAGTATCCTCATTTGTAAGTTAAAAATAATGTAAAAACTTAAAAACTTAAAGATTCTATGTTTTACTTTTACTTCAGGCAGGAACACTACAGTTTTTGTCACGATTGGGCGGCGTCGCTGACGCAGAAATTAGCTGAACCCCGATGCAGAGTCAAAAGGAGCGGGCAGGCGAGGTGGTCCAAAAACAATTGTCTTTTATTAATTATAACAAAAAACAACTTAGTAGCGCACTCTTACTGTGGCAGAAGATCTACAAAAAAACATGGCAAGGCATGGCAAGGCAAAAAGATCCTGACATGACGTGGGGGAAAAAACACAGACGCTCTGACCAAGGTGACTGGGAAGACAGGGACTAAATAGACAAGACAACGAGACACAGGTGACACACATCAGGAGGGAGAAAGCAATCAGGAAAACTAAAAGCAAAGCTACATGAATACAGGGCACACAGGGGAAGAGACACTTTCAAAATAAAACAGGACATGACAAAAACCTTGAACATAATACATGGAAGCACAAGACAACATGGAACATGACACATGGACAGAAATCAAAAGACAAAGCATAACAAAAACACCAGGCATGACAGAAAACCACCAGGCATGACAGTTTTGAGTAGCAATCTAACTAATGCTTTCAGCTTGTAGGAAATGATAAAAAAAACAGATTGTAAACTATTGAAGTGATAAGCTTAAATTATTGATATAATATCAAAACTGTTAGATTTGGACAAATAAAAGGACAAAACTGGATTATTTCACTGGAGGAGAAGTAGCGATGCTTCAGAAAATACAGAATTTAGTTTTCAAATCTAAACATGAGCCAGTTACAGATAGTATCACCTGCCCTCATCAATGTTTGTAGACAATTAGAGCAGAAGCCTGCTCAGAGACTTAACCTCCTAGAGGTTACATCTCAGAACCAGACCCAAAACAAAAGCAGGTGTCAGAACCCAAACCTCATGACAGGTAGGTGAATAATAAATGAGTGCATTTGGTAATTGCATGTGAAAAAGATTAAACTGTACATTACCTTTGACCTCACATGTTCTCATAATGTTACTTTGATTAAGGAGACCGCAAACCTGTGTGTCTCCTAATTCAATAACAAGTTTTCTTTTCTCACGTCTCTCTCTGTTGAGTGATTCACCTGCAACACTGACAATAACACACCTGCCAGCTGACGCTCTTGGCAGGTGAAGTCTTGTTTTCCCTCTGGTTTCATGGCCAAGGACATGAATCACTCACACAAGAGATAAAAGAAAACACTGCTTTGCACAAGTGTTTCACTCCAGAGCTAACAGATGAGAAAAAACATTCAAGGTTGCGTGATTGTACTTCTTTATCTAAGATCTGTGTAGCCATTTCTGTTCTTTCTCAAATGTCAAGGTTTTCTTCGCACCTTAGTTTCAGGGTCAACCTGCAGATGAAGGGGAAAAAAAAATGTCACAGCAGCGCATCAACTTCTGCTGAACTCTGTGCGTTTCAGGTCTTTCTCCTTGGTGCGCTCTTATGTAAACTGATCCGTGAGCATTTCAGTGTACCTGAACTGTTCCTGTGGGAGTTATGAAAGGACAAAGGCTGCTTAATTTCACGTTATTCTGGTCAGTTTTGCCATCTAGGCAGTAATAGGACTCTCTCCTGTCTCTTGCAAGGCAGTGTTCTCACACTCTTTGTGTTGTGCGAGAAAAGTAACTATATCACTTATTGTCAGGATCCCTTTGTTGAGAATTAAATGCGCCATTGTTATCACAGCACCAGGACTGTCTTATGGGCACACCTGCACCTGTCTGCCACTTGATAGGCAACATATCAGCTCTGAGACATGTCTGTGTTCATTTCCCAGAGTTCGTTACGGTCATATGGTTTTTGTGGTTAAACAGGACTTCACTGTCTGCTCAATGACACTGTGACAGTAACAGATGTACCTGGCCTTGCTGTCACCTGATCATCTCTGTCTTGTTTTGTGTTCCCGTGTCTTTTATGTCCAGGGGTAACCCAGTCATCAGGCGATCTTTTGATGAAGCAATACTCTCCCGAATACAGGGACTGTAGGAAAATATTCTCCATCTTACCCCTTCTTGCCTTGTTTTTTTTTTTCTTTACTTTACTTGACTTTTTCTGTTTGATCTGACTCTCTTTTGCTGTACTTTTATTTTGAAAGCAGAGTCACCACTGTTCTGACAAATCTTCCTGATTAGAATCAGAGTTTAGAAGCTAAAACTAAACACTCCCTCTTTCTCCATTTAGTCAGATGTAGTTGTTTTCTTTCTTGCCCAGTGTGGCAAAAAGGACTGCTGACTCGCTGGATGATGTCATCTCCCTTCCTCAGCATCTCACACACACACACACACACACACACACACACACACACTAAGAAGAGGAGTCTGTTTGTAGAGTTTAATTAAAGAGGAGGGCTGACGGTGAATTATTGTCCCCTCAGTGGGTCTGCTTAAAGATAGTGTTCATATAACTGGGCAGCAATGGGGGGAAGGAGGTCTCCAATTAAATATGAGCTGCATTGTAATATTTATGTGTGCTTATTTCAACCTCCGTGTTTCTTCTGTGTGACAGTGTGCACCCTTGTGTATGTGGGTGTAAGTGTGAGTGTGTGTTTACTGTATGATCTCTTGTCCAGTACCAGAGTGTTTGAGGCTTCTTTAGTTCTGGTCAGCGTGTGTTGCACCTCTCACATCAGGACGCATCATACCAGCTGGTCTTATTTGTCAGCCACACGATGGAGCATAAGAGGTGACCTACCCATGAACTGCGCCGTTTATACTGACCAATAAGAGTCAAAAGTAACTAGTAATGTTAATTTTAACTTCTGGCTTGTAGTGTGGGCATTTGTAGTGCATTATAATGTGTTCATAATGCCTTATGATTACACTCCACACACAGGATGCTTTCTGAGGCATGAACAGTCATGAAACATTATAGATGTGACTTCTGATCAATTTTAATCTCAAAGGTCTAATTATTGCAGATGCATCAATATGTTGATGGTGATGGGATGTCTTTAGTTGAGTATGGGTAGTCTTTATGCATTATAAGCCCCATCAGTCAACCTCTAGTTTATAACTTGTCAACCGCAATCCATAAGGCACTAGAACTTATAATTCATAAGCTCCATCTGTCATGTTTAATGATTGGTGTTATAGTGCATCAGAAAGCATCATGTGTCTTATAACTGTAGTCATAAAGCATTAGGAGTGTAATATAATTCATAATGTGCAATAGATGTGGTCTTCATAGAAAGTATTACCACCATGGGAAATAAAAGTTTGTTAGATTAAGGCAGTACACAGTGAAATATTGCTACTGTTATTACTTTATTTGTATTAATATGGATTTTACTGTTACAGGAAATGCTGTATAGCAAAAAATGTTCATTTCTTGGGGTGCTTATTTAACATTTGGTTGACACACCACTGGAATGATTGTATTTTCAACCAAATGTCTGTCTTCTGTTTACCTGATGGTTTTGCTGAAAAGTAAATGTAATAAACGTAAATGCACTAAAATAAAATGACAGGAGAAAGAAGACATCTCGCTACTCACTTCCATCTGTTTCTTCTACATGCACCCTTTCTCTCTTCTTTATACATCCTCCTCTCATCTCTTCACCTCTTCCTGTGTCTCTTGGGTATGAGTTTCGTCTTTACATTGTACAGCGTAGTCAAATGTTTATAGTATGTTTAGCAAATCGTATGTATGTGATTACTCTATGGTTAAGGGCACATTCCTGCCTACTGTAACTGTACCGTAACTCATTCAATTCATCGTTAACTGAGCATCATTAACATGGTAGCGTACATTCTTAAATGGTAATTATTTTCTTATATGCTAAGATACATATGTCATAAGTTTGAGCAAAGTCACCGTAGCCTGTGCTCATCAGTCACACTTCTGTTTGTTGGATATTACAAAGCCAAGTTTAAAAGTTTCTTAAGACTTGACACCAATTAAGCACTTATACATCTATAATGGCCATCATGATGGAAATATCTGATGACTGAGCGCTCCCTGCCTCCTTCTGTCTCCGCTTTTCCGGCCTCTACAACGCGTCTCCTCTCCCTCCCTCCTTGCCCCCTCTTCCTCCTCTCCTCCCTCGCATCATCTGTGCTGCTAAAAGAGGCAGGAGCTTGTTACAGGTGCCTCACGCCGCTCTCTCATTTTCCCTTCTCATCCTCATCCCTCTTTGTCGTCCTCTCCCTCTAATTGATTCTAATAGCTCTTGATGTGTGTGCAGTGTTTCGACAGCTTTTGACTGTGTGCTTAACCCAAGTGTGACAAACTGCTCTCTCTTGTCGCAGACCTTTCATCCGTCACAGCCTGTTCCCGGGGGCACACACCGCTTCTCTCCCTGCTTTTAAAAAGTCATTTTAATAGTTTTGTCTGTTAAGGTGGCAGCTCTTGTCTAGGACTACAGCAGTAATTGTACATAATCATATGCAATCATTTATCTCTGAATGATGGTAAAACATGGAGGCGAACCAGCTGATCTTCCACTACTGCAAAACTGTTAATGGTGTATCTATTATCTCTAATATATATGATGATAATTTGAGCAACAACACAAAGTATTTGTGTGTGTAGATGCACATGTGTCAGTCGGTAATGTGTGGTGTTGAAGCTCTAGTTAAGCACAGTGTTGGCTGAGAGCATCAGCGTGTACGTTAATGTGCTGAACAAAGGCACAAATCTCTCCTCGAGCCCTTGTTGTTCCAACCTCGAGAGTTTGGTACAGTCTTCCCTCGCAGCCCTGTCTGTCCCTCACTGTGTATTTGTGTATTTGTGTGTGTGTGTGTGTGTGTGTGTGTGTGTGTGTGTGTCATAACCCTCTCCTATGTTTGCTGTGTTCTCTGCCCTACCCTGAAAACACAGCACATTGGCAGCCCTTACACATGCTGATAGAAAAGTGCTGCCTTATTGTGGTGTGATTTCATGCCTGTCAAACCAACATCCAATGTGAACAGAGAGGGAAAAAAAGCCCTTCCTTTTATTTTCAGCAGTAGTAAGTAATTACATCAAACCTTGTAGCCTTCAGGGTGAGTCAAGTTTAATTGAAACCCTGGAAAAAACATGTTCAACATGTTGATCCTTTGTCAGTGACAGCTGCCCCCAACTGAGCTGTGAAATGAGTACCAAACCTGTCCTGAACTGTCTAAATATAATAAAGCTTGTGATGTGGTTTATTTGTAGAATGATATTTTGTATAATGTTCAGTACAAAGGATCATAAGGCATGGTCTAACATTTCGTGCTGTGCCGACACTCTATTTATGAGTCTGTGATCGCTGTCCTAACTTCCTAACTTAGACCAATGGGAATCCTGCGGATTCAATGTTTTGACTGTTTCACGAAATGAAAAAAACCATTGCCTGACCTTGACCAAAGTGGTTGCACTGAACCTAACCAACAATTGGGATTTATACCTTGGACCGTTGTAGCTGACAAACTGCTGCGGTACTATGTTGTTTTAGTCTCGAGGCATAGCGTTAGGGTTGACTAGCATCGTCTCGACTGTTAAACCAATAATCTGCTTATTGAATCCCTTCTGATTCAGCTGTTGGTATTTGTTACTGGAAATTTTAAGGTTTCTGTTATTTACTAAAATAACAAAAGGACTCAGTTTAGATCTGTGCTTTTGTTGACAGATTAAACATGTGTATGTCTGACACAAACACATGAGGCTGACTTCCCTTTGTGCACCTTATTTTTCACAAGCTGCTTGCTAAGAGTAAGGGAAGACACCATTCAGAGCTATTAATTTGATTATTGATTGATATACACTGACATAGATAATTAAACTGGAGACCACTTTCCTCTCTGCTGGCCTTGTTAAACTATACACATTGTCCACATATTGTGTTCAGAACATTGGAAATCAAGAGCATTGCAGTCAGAAATGTGACAACCAATGCAGGCAAGGAAAGGGTTACCCTTACCTCTAGAGCTTGTCATCACCAGCTATGGTTATAAAAGTCTTTGATTTTGGGGTGGCATAGTGAATTACTGCGCTTGTCCCATCTACAGAAACTTGAAATCTCCTTCATAGCAGCATCCCGTGTTCCAGTCTGACCTGTGGACCTTTGCTGCATGTCTTCCCCTCTTTCTCAACCCCCATTTCCGGTCACTCTCTCTGACTATTCTATCCATTAAAGGCATAAGTGTCCAAAAAAATGTAATTTCAGAAAAGGGCCCGCATCTATCTTCATCACTACAGTAATTAAGTCATTTTCAAGCACCTTCTAAACATGCCATTGCGTAAAGATATCAGATATTATAACAGTGCTTTTGGTCATGATTTTACATGGACCAGTAGTAAAGATAATGATGTGAATAAATATGTGCATATTGTTGGGTAGCCCCATAACGTTAGAGTTCATTATTGACTCCATTCAGGCTTATGTTTTTCTTCAGTACATTGCCAATTGATTACAGCTGAAATGGAAAGAATGAAAATTAATTAAAGTGTAATCTCACAGAGACAGGCCTTCAATATGCTGCACACAGATGCACCATATTTCAACAGCGGATGTAAAGCATCGCAGTGTTGCTGAGAGTGTTGGTGTGCAGTGAAAAGGAGAATCCCTCCTGTCAGGACTGCGTGTTTGTCAGACACTCGACTAATCCTCGTTCCAGTGCCACCAAACATCACTAATTCTGGCTGCTCTTTTTTTCTTTTTTTTTTCTTTTTTTTTTTATCAAACTCTCTTTAGCATATTTATTTTGGAGAGAGTGAGAGAGATGAGTTGGGTGGGTGTGTGGTCGAAATAGAGAGAGTGTGAGCGCGTGGAGACTCACAGAGATAAAAGCAGAGCACGGAGCTGGGAGAGAAGGAAAGGAGGGAGCCACGGGCAGATGAAAGAGGGAGAGATCAAGTGAGAGACAAAAGGTATGGGATGGATGTAGCAGAGGGAGCCAGGCGTGAGGAAGAAAAGTGACAGAGAGCAATAGAAGAGAAGGAACATCCCCCCCAGCCCTCCTTAGCTTAGCTCAGCTGGGCTATGTGATACCACCGCGGTGATTTCCCCCCTAACATCTCCCCAACAGCCTCCGCCACGGAGCGCAGGATCAGGAGCCTGTTGCCTGGATACCCCTGCTGAGAATCCAGGATTGAACCGTGTGTGGCGTATTTTCTGGCTGCTACAGCTGCCATGGGAAAAAACACAGCTGGCTGCCTGCATAGCTCCCGTTCTCGCTGGCTGACTCGTTAACTTCGCACATATGAATAAGGAAGGAATCACCCTGATACTGGGGCTTTGAGCAGAGGAGGTGGGAGGCTAGGGGTGGGACGGGGTGACTGACACTGTGCTTTGGATGATGAAGAAAGCTGTTCAGTAGAGAGGGAGAGAAAGCAGAGAGATTAGCTTGGCTATAGTGACGGAGCGGAAGCGAGGGGAGACCCTCAGACAGGGGAGCTTAGGAAGGGGAAGGCTGGTAGGAGAGGAGAGGGAAGAGGAGTGAGGCTGGCTGGGTTAGTTCAGCAGGAAGGGGGGCAGTAGCTGTGTGGAGACATGCAGATCCAGTCTTCTGGTCCACAGTCCAAAGCCTCCAGCTTCATCCTCAGTCAGAGATGTGTGCTGGCTTCCAAAATGGAAATCCACCGGTACGTACCTGCTGTCACAGAGTTGTTCAAGTGGCTACTGCTTCTTCTGTGTTTCTTCCTTAACCTGTTTTTATTGTTGCTCGTTGTTTGTCAATGAGAGGAGAAGGAGTCATGAGTGTTTCTGTTGATGAGCTGTTTTACTGACTTTAAAGAGGCCATGTTATTCTCATGCTCAGCTTCATACTTTGATTTATGGGGTCTACTAGAATAGGTTCACATGCTTCCAATATCTAAACAAAACATTTTTTTTCATTTTTTTTTTCATTGCTGCAGTACCTCAATTCACCCTCTGTCTGACTGTTTCTTTAAAGCCCCCTTCAGCTCTGATTGGTCAGCTTGTTCAGGAATTAGCATGTGAGCTGAGGATCTCTGCAACCAGGAGATCACAATAACCAACTTTAACAGCACTGGTAGCCTAACTATCACCACAATAACTACTTCTAAACCAAAAACTTCTCCACACCAGCAGGAACCTGATCCAACAGTGAACTCACTGCACACTAATGCTACGACTTTATGGCGTGAGCTGCTGTTGTTGCAGGGTGCTGGGCGTTAAAGTTACACATTATTGCCAAGTGAATTAATATAGCTGTATTGTTACCTTCATGACATGTCTGTCAAGTAAATGTACATACAACAGCCAAAGCATGGATTTACCTCTTTATAACAAGAAAGCTAATGCTGACCAAGCTAGCGTAGCAGTACGATGTTCCACAAAAAGCAACATGAAATAACTGTAAGGCCTACTTTCATCCAACCTATTACTCTCATTATATAGTTGACATCAAATGAGGCTAAACCTTGACAGTGGGAGTAATATATATATATGCATTAGCCGAGCAGCATGCTAACATCAGTTACAACAGACTAACCTACAAAATAAACAGCAAGACAACATAATTGTGCCAAAACTAGATGTTGCAAATGCAGCTTCATTTGGAATAACTGACTGAAATTAAATCATTCAAAACACAAACTGCTTTGCCTTAGAGTTTGTAAATTTGGAGACATTTTGCTGCACCAAAAAGGAACTTAAGTATCTGTCTGTCAAATATGGCTTCAGACAAACTCTCTTCCCATTTTGTTCAAATTGTAAGTACTAAATCTTAAACCTGAGATGAAGACAGTTTTTGTAGGTAGTTTAAAGATGGTTAGTCTTAGAAGAAAAGAATCATGTTCATGCCACAAAGACTTTAATTTAGATAAAATAGGAAGTTTGTTTTTGATTTAATCTTGCATTTATAATCCTAAAAGCCAACTCTGTGCTGAGCATCCTTATGTGTGAGTCAATCTGAATCTGCTGCATTTATTAAGTCCTTAAGCTTTCAAAGTTCTGAAAAGTGACAGGACAGTACCATCATGGACTTGTCTTCTTACCAGATAACAGTTTCATCCACATGATTGATAGTGCCTTTTTTAAAACCTACTCATAAAATTTTGTGTGCTGTCAGTTTCATAATTGAATCATGGTTGATTCTGCCTGTGAGAGAAGGATGTTTCGTCCCTTCTCCTGCCTGTGTGCATGTTTCCCTGAGGGCTTGACGACGATACAGCCAGCTACATTGCTTACCTCTATGTCTAGCAGCTGTAACTTAATGTTAAGCAAGAAGACAGTGCTTAATTATGGATGCAGTTTGCTAAAATGTCAGAAAACATCTTTCTTTGGCTCAGTGGGCAAAATATTTTGTTCACTTGGAGGGAGGATTCCCTCTGGCATTCAGTGAAGGGAAGTTTTTATCAGAGAATAAAAATAAACAACTCCATGTCATTGTGTCTAAATGGCTAATGGACTGAGTAGACATCATTCAGATAGATAACCTATGTTCTCAAGCAGAGCAAGCATCAGCACTGTTTCAGTGTACTGAAACCGGTCACTGAATGTCACAGCTTCAGGGATGATGGTCTGTACCTGACCTACACCTCCCTGTGGGAAAAGAAAAACAACACACATTCCCTGAAGCATCACTTGTGCACTGCAGTACATTTAACTAAAGCAGCATTTAGAATAGAAAATACTGCTCGAACAAAAACCTACATGATCACTCTCAAACCCTGTTTTCTTAGTTGATTTTCTTTTATTTCTTCAGGGCAAAGGCAGACTAAGTCCGAATCTGCTTAATGTTAGAGAAATCCAGCAAACTGTCGCCGTCTTCGTCTCATTCTCGATTTTTCTTAGGGAAGTGAGGGAGGAAGATAAAATAGAAGACTCAGCAATCTTGTGTTTCACCACTCTGTGTTCTCTTTCATTAAGTCTTAGTAATTTTGTGATTAGTTTGATGGATAAGGTGAGTTTAAATAGTTATTCTGGTCCTGCCTTGGAGTCAGACGTGATTGATGCCCATTAAATGGTGGCATCTAATTAAAAAAGAGCTCCACACGCACTCATAGTATAATCTGCAAATGTTTAAACACAAATGGCTTGGGCTACATTTAAGGAAAACTCATTTGTACGAAAGATGTTAATTTTATTCCCTCAGAAAAAAGAGCTTTTGTTTTATGATTTAAATGGCACACAGAGATGAAACAACACTCAAATTAAAAGCAAGGAGCAAGAAACAGTGTTGCTGCGTAAGCAGTCAAATCACAATGAAACAAAAGAAAACAAAAGAATTTCAAGAAAAACATTAATAGTCATGGTCATAGAACAAGAAAAACATTAAAAACATTAAAAATTGGAAATAAATCTTTTTAAAAACATTTGATTTGCAAGCTGCATTTGAATTTATGGCTATGCAAGAATCTGTTATCAGTTATGTATCACGGTACAGGGGTTATGATTCAGTATAATGGAATCAGTTGCATTCGTGCTTACACTTGTGATATGTGCTTAACTTCTTCCTGTCCAAGTTGATGCTGTTACATTGGAGTGGAACAGTCATAAGGCATGACACGAAATGAATCACATTAAACATGGACCATCATGGACTTGTCTTCTTACCAGATAACAGTTTTATCCACATGATTGATAGTGCCTTTTTTAAAACCTACTCATAAAATTTTGTGTGCTGTCAGTTTCATAATTGAAACATGTAAATTATGAATTAAAAGCAGATAAACACTTAAGTTATAGCCCTAATTTGTATGTAATTTCATGCGTACTGATGTTTGCTGTATATTGATGCACTTTAAAAATGTGACTTTGACAGCCAACGTTTTTTTCACAAAACACATTTTGACATAGTAGGAAGAGTGCACTGTTACTTATAGCATTAACAATGGCTCTAGTGTCTCAGTAAGTCATGACAGTGAGCCAGCTTGCACAGTACCAGGACCCTAAAACTGAAGCAGCTTACAGGAACTGACCCATCAGTCATTTTATTATTTACACTACAGCAGTGCTTTTCCTTCAGGTGACACATAACAGCACCATTTTATCCAGGACACCATAAGAGCATTTGCCACACAAAGCTTTCCACAAGTCTCATTTGTCCCATTCACAGGTGAATGTTAGGCAACTCGACTAAATTTCACAGGTATTTTATGAACTTTGAATTGCATTTGGCCTCAGTCTGCTGTTGTGCTGAAACAAGCTTATACAGTTGCTGATCTGAAGGCTTCAATTGTTGGTTTCCATGGTTATATACGAGGAGTGAAAGCAGAGCGCTGCTCAGTCCGGTCCAGACCTGCTCTGTGGTCAATGTGTTCCCTGTCCCTGGGTGAATGGGAACGTGATTTGACTCTTGTAAAATGTGCCAGGCTCCCAGTTAACACACGGGCTGCACTATGAACCCTGAAAACGTCCTGCAATGCACTCTTCTGTGTGTGGTGTGTATGCACAGTGTGTGAGTCTGAAGGGTGTTAGGGTCGCGTCACCATTAGGTGTTATAGTATGTGAAGGAGATGCTTGCAAACTTAAGTTTGTTTGACATCCTGTTTTTTGTTTTGTTTTTGTTTTTTTTTCCATTTCTAGCTGGCATTAGTGCTTTTGCATGTTTCATAGGTCTCATTCATTATGAGTCCTCTTTTTTCTCATGGAGGATAATTAAAGAGATGTTCACAATGACTTGACTTTTTGATGATGACTTTTCAACTTGAAATGACTTCTACTTTCTCCTCCTGCCGCTCTTACTAATAAGACGGTAGGAAAAGTCAGCCAGATGAGTCTTACACCTTTTCTTTGCATTGTTTCTGACCTATTTGTAACCTGTTTGACAAAGTGTGCCATTTTACTTAGTGAAAGGTCAGGCGGTGTTGTTGTGGGAATTCCCACCCCGCTCTCCAGAGGGTGATCATAATGATGCTGGTTACCACGGCGATGAAAAGGCCACAGTCATTAAAAGCAATGAGAGGGTGGGGGGAGCCACCTGTGGATCCTTCCTCTGGGGATGTGCCTCTTCAGACAGCTAATGGTTTCTCTGAGTGAGCTGCTCAAAGCCTAATTGAATCCAAGAGGATTCGGTGTATCCTTAAACAAGGCTGCTGCTGCTTGAATAGGCCACTTGATGGTCCAGGTAATTACTTGGCAGTAATGTCTTAAACCATAATGACCTGCATTAGGTGACTGGGAAGTAATTAGGGAACTACAAAGCACCAATGTTGTAATGTAGCAGTGATGTAGCAGTGTTAAAATGAATTCTCAGCTACCTTTAGTGGCACATACCAGAGTCAAGGAGTGTTTAGTTCTTTAATCTTAAAGACCTGACCCAAATATTCACATTTCTAATAGGAGAAATATTTGGTTGGCTAGTAATGTATGGCACCCCAAAATATCCAGTCCTGTATAGCACAGTGGGGGATGAACCTGTAACCTGTGAGTTTCTTTAAAGTCCAGACAACATCAACCGTAAGCTTTCATCATCTTTAAATATACAGTGTAATTAGACACACAGCATTCAGGAGAGATTTTAGTCTACTGTGTCTACCTACTGATCTGGCTGGAGGAGGGCCTGTGTGTCCGGCCGTCACACACACACACACACACACACACACACACACACACTTTCACTGTGGGATGTGCTGAGTTATATATAGCTGCTAGTGGTGATGGCTCCTTTGTCACACCTCAGGTGTTTTTACTGCTATCATGCCACATGCCGGCCTTCTCCTGTTCCATCTCTTTCTCTCCCACCATCTGGTAGAGTGGATGACTCAGACTTGTGAGCGGAGGGTATTTTCTCATGGCTCCACCATATCATACAGTGTGTGTGTGTGTGTGTGTGTGTGTGTTCTAGCAAAGTAGAAAGTAGGTAGCCACCATGCAGAAAAGCAGCTGTTTATGAATGAACGGTGAACATTTGCACACCTGTACACGTCTGTACTCCTGCTTCTCTCTTTCCCGCTCTCTCTGTCTCTCTTTTTAGCAGTGAACAAACCCTGCCCATGTACGGCTGTGTTGCCAGGGTGACGACGTGGTTTGCAGTTCCTATAAAAAGGTGGCAGAGTTGGAAAGAGGAGGTGATGGGGAGTCGAGTGTAGGAGTGTGGGATAGCTGGTCCCCATGTTGTACAGTGACCAACTGTTGTCGCTTCACTACTTTCAGCTTGAATTGATGACATGGATCAGTTCTGTAGACTGAAAACTTGCTCTAATAATTAGATGAATGGTTTCTTTATTCTGATTCTATCTCTCAGTACAGTTGAAGCTAGAAGTCGTTGCTGCTTGTCTCATGGAAGGATGCAGTTTTGCAGGTTATGTTTGATTTAAAAAAAAAAACAAAAAAAAGGGCAAAGAGAATTCATCATTTGTACGGATATCATTCAGTAGGCTCAAATTGAGATTTCAGTTTTCGGAATATATATTGCAGAGTTTCAGATCATATTTAAAGTCTCCTGAGTCTCCTGAATCTGAAGTCTCTTAAATAAAATCAGAGCAAGGGATCATTCATTGATCATTTGTTGGTTTCTTTGAAATCTTCAAAAGCTTTTAGGAATTCTCTGAATGTATTTTACAATTATTTGCAAACATTATATGAAAGTGAAGAAAGTTTATCTGAATGTAAAAGCAATGAATGGCCAAGAACAAGAAACTATATCTGTAGGGTCAAAACACCAAATGAAGGAATATCTTCTCAAAGAACACTGTCCGCTCTGGAAGAGTTCTTCACACTTGGACAGTCTACAACAAAGAGTATTTATGCTGATATGGAGGTTGGCTGCAGAACTTCACCTTTCTAAGACATTTCCTGTTGGTTTTTCACTCATCTGTATATTTAAACTATTGGACTTTACATCTCAGAGGGAGGAAAAAAACAATCTGGTTGTAGAAGAGATGATGTGAAGTGTGACCTGCTGGTCTCTGCCTCTTCTGCACACATTCTCCTCTTCACTCATACACCTCTCCCTCTTTCTGTCTGTCTCTCTCCCATGTCAGAGTGTAAACACTGCAGCACCCACCGCCCCCTCTCTCTCTCTCTCCCTCTCTCTCTGTTTGTTCGGTGGTGGTGCTGAGAATCCAGAATGTTCTGTGTGGCTAAGGCTGCTGTGTCCCTCTGAGGGCCTAGGAAGAAATCATGAAAGTATAGAAGTTTCAGTGTGTGTGTGTTTGCTGCAACATGCAGCTTGTGTCTTAATTAAGTCCAACTGGACTGGTCTCAAGAAGGCCTCTGGAATATTAGTGCTGAATAAATGCAATTAAAGATGGCAAACAAGAATTCATTTGATCATTTATGTGTCATTTAGGTCCTAGCACAACTGCTAAACATTCCCTGGTTCCACATTTTCAGGAGTTTCTGTTTCATGTAACTGACCATTCACTCTATTCTCCTTAGTTACTTTTGCTATGCCACAGACTTTCCTTTCTCATGCCGCACATATGTGTTTAACAGAGATACCTGGCAAATTTGCTATCGCTATTCAGTCATTTTTTAAACAGTGCGTTAGGATGCAGGTTTCTCACTTAAAGCTTGAGCTGGAGACAACTTTGCCAGCTGAAATGACAACTTTTGCTTTGTCATTTCTTACTAAGCCAACATTTTGAGTTAGTTGTATCAAGCTGGCCTAACACAAGACCCCTTAAACTTCACTGACTCTAATAAAGAAACTTGAGTCTTCCCCACAGTGTGCAAATGGATGCGCTGCTTGTGAACAGAGCTTTTTGTCAATGTAACCTGTAACTAGCTTAGCGTTACAATGAAACAATGTAATGGTAAGGTAGATAGCCAGGTATGCCAGCTTTAGCTTAAAGCAGATAAATACATGATTAATCCATTCCTAACCATCACTCTTGTTGTTTTTTATGGGATTGAACTTGATGGAAAAAATAATCAACAAAATTAGACAAATTAGTCAAAATTAATCTGTTAAATTAATCTGTTTCAGCTTTACTCTATGTTGGACTTTGATATTCTATGAAACTGCATGGCTTTAGGAAGTCTGAGGAGCTTAAAAGCCAGCATCAAGGCAACAGTTTTTTAAAATATTTTGTTGAATAATGCTGAAATTGAACAATCTCAATTTTTTGAAAAAGAATCTGAAACTATTTGAAAACCTCTGATGGTCCCCTGACCTCACTTTGGAATCCATCATGTTTCCAAACATTGGCGCAATACCTGCAGGCAGTGGTTTAACAAGGACTTTCTCTTGTCTGTGAGGCCTCTGCTCTCTCTCCCTGCCTGCCCCTGATTAGTTCCATATGGGCTGGAAGTACTCGACATACTCTGCACCATACCATAAGTGATTGCTGATTAATGTGAGAGAGAAAGGGAACAAGAGCAAGACAGGAGGCAGAAGGAGACAGATGAGGGAGAAAATGTCCTGAGCAGGGAGCAGGAGGGCGAGTCACTGCTGCAGAAAGTTATCAGTTCAGTGGAAAAAAAAAAAGAAAAAAAAAAAGAAGAAGGTTTGAGCTGAGAATTGGCGACTTAGTTGAAGAGCGAGGAAAAGAAAGGATGCAGATGTGGCCGGGAGGCTCTCCAGAGCTCCTCTGTCCTGAAGCTCCTTCTTCCGTCCAAACCCAGCTGCACTCCTGTCCAATCAGTCCCTCAGGTCAACCCTCAGTCCCAGTATACCTCTCTCTCTCTCTCTCTCTCTCTCGCCGCCCCTATTGTTCGTTTTTATATCCGGGACTCCACTCCAGAAATCATGTCCACGCTTGGAGGAGCCTTCTTTGAACATTTTTATTTTTCTGCATGCATGTTTTGTGTCAGCTTTGTGGGATTCATCATCCTCCCCCAGCTTGGAAAGCGCTGACTCTGGCCATTCAGAGCAGAGCATCAGTTTATTGTCAGATAAAGGTTTTAAGTCAAGCAGCAGAGAGCCAACTGAAGGAGAGAGATTCAGACAGAGAGATGCTCAAAGAAAAGAAATACCTTTGCAATGAGTTAGTTGCTAATTAATCTATTCTAATCGCAGCCTAAAAGTCATAGTACTGTGTGTACTGGGAATACATACACCTTTTAGTCAGTTTGTCGGAGGACATGAAAAAAACATGAATGAGATAATCATACCATAATAGGAAGCAGCTGATTGAGTGAGTGTGAGCAGCTTAAAATGTTTAGTGTCAGTGATTTCATAGGAAAGTTTGTACATCTGTTCAGGAAATACCCCTGAGAGTTCAATTAAATTAGCTTTGCATGTATATGCCATAAAAGAAAAGCTTTACCTTAACTGGGAATAGGCAGCAATATGAGGAACTGCATGAAGTCAGTACTGTAGCTTGTTAGATGTTGTTGGTTCATTTCAACAGATTCTAGTACAGTATTGGAAGGGTTTTTTTGTTGTTGTTGAGATTACTACATTATCAGATTACTACATCTCTTATTTCCTCTAAACTACACTGATCTGACATGCTAGATTGGTCTTGTATGTGAGAGAATGTAATCTGTAAAAAAGAAAAAAAAAAGAAAAGAAAACATCAGATAGCATGCACACCAATACTGACATACTGATAACTTTTTCGATATCTCTGTGATAGGCCAGTATCTGCTAATAAATAGCTGATATATCAGCTGGCTCTCGTTCAGATACACACCTTATGAAGCAGATCAGGTATCGATCAGGTTATGGTATATGATCTTAGTTAAGATGATATATTGAGTCATTAAGGTAACATTATGTAAAAGGCACAGTGCATGGATGTTGTTGTTGTGACCCCTGAATTGAAAAGAGGTTTTAGTTTACGATGAAGATACATTTTTTTCTCTTTTATAAACACATTTTTGAAGGTCTAACATCTGATCAGACCATTTTTCAGAGGAAACCTGTGATACATAGCACAGGTAACATACTGATTCTCCACTCAAGTACAACATGTGCAGAAGGAACAGTGGAAAAATGAAATCATCATTCATGGGTTTGGCTGACACAGTGAATGAGATTGCAGTTACCCCTTTTTGGTTTGTTTCTATTCTTAGATAAGTCGTTTGGCTGGTTATGTAACTTTGGTCTATCGGCAGTGAAATTACTCACAATTTCCACCCGTACTAGTGATGTGGTAAGTAAGTACAATCAAAATTTTTTCATAGCTACATAATTAGCAGGTAATCGGAACTTTTGGTCTCACGGCAGAAGCGTACCAAGCATCATGTGACAAGTTAATTCAACACCCAAAGGTCAGGAAAGGCCAAGTCAGCCGTGATTGTGATCCTCCTGTTTTGTTGCTGCTTTTGTGCTCTCCAGGACTATCCGAAATACAGATTCTAAACATATTTCTGCCTTTCTCACCTCTTTCCCCTGCTGTGCTCCGTTGCTCTGTTGCACACCCACACCCTCTCCTTGGCAGGATGTGACATCATGGCGGTGAAGCCCCTGGAGCTGTTCTGCTCCTCTTTGAAGTCGGAACCGTTCTTAACTAGGAGCCTCATTAACATTAATGAAGGAGATGAAAATATTCTCATCTCATATTCCATTCTCCGTTCCTATTCTTGTCACATCTGCAGATTCTCTCTTTCCTCTCTCTGTGTCCTTCCACCACATTAGAGACCTTTTAACAAGTGATGTTCACATCTGACTGAGCTAGAGGCAGAGAGATACCTGAACAGGACTGCTGTGCCATATCTTTGAAATCTTAAATGAGATTATCTGTCTTGTATAAGTTTGACATCATACATTCTAACCTCATACTGTACAAAAGCTCAGTAATAGTCCATATTAATTAAAATGTGTCGAGCTGTATGTAGCAGTACGACTCTAGAAAAGCCTTTTGGGAGGAACACAGGGATTCCCGACGTACAAAAAAGCAGAAATTCCACTTACTGATGGCCAGAAAGTACAGTATTGCGTGCTCACTGTTCAATGCAAAGGCTAACAAGGAGATGAGGAGGGTCAACAAGACTAGATTACACCAGTCAAGTACTTAACAAGCAGAAAAACTCTTCACTGCAATTGCCTCTGACGTCATGTCCCAGTCCAAGTAACTGCAAAGACAAAGGGGCAATCCTCCAACATGTAATATACAGTAACCTCAGTGAGGAATGTTAATGATGCTGCCATTAATGTAAATCAAAGAGAAATGTACAGTTTCTTTCCCAGTAATGAATTCAGCATCTAACTGGGGGTGGGTGTGAATGTCTAAGTAATTCAGCAACAGTAAACAACTGTGTCTGTTTTACTCTGTGCTCCATAGCTATGTTTTCAATGCTTCTTTCTTCATGTTTCTTGTCTTTTTTTTTTTTTATTCGCCACTTTTTCTTCCTCTCAAAACACTTTGGATTCCTCTGGCTTTGAGTTCACAGTGGTCATAAAGAAGACAAGCAATGGGGCCTTTGGCTGAGTCATGCTTGCTTATAATCACCATGCACACACACATGCAAACCGCAGTACATTCAGCACACAAAAATGTACAGTGGAAACTTGCGCATGTGTGTATTGCACATACATTTTGCAGAGACACAGGGAGACTGTGGTGAAGGTTTGTGACTGTGGTCTTAGCAGTGGTCCTTGGCTTGAATTTATTTCATGGTATGAGAACATGCTGACATCCTATCTGACCAAAGTCACCACAATCAACAAAACATGGAGCCTTGCAGTCATTATTTTTTACTACTTGGATGTGATTGTTTAAAGTGCTTTGTTGATTGGCTGCATGTGATCAATAGAGCCACTTAGCCCCAAATGAGAGCATAGAGGGAGGCTCTACAAGGTAAAATCACTCACATTAAGTAGAAGAATTTTTAGATTTTAGTTGTTCCTGTTGTACGCTGAGTACATCAGTATCTCTGGAGCCATCAGGAGTTCAGTTTGTGCTTTCAAAGACAGGAAAAAGAGGGGAAATGGCAAGCCTGGCTCTGTTCTATAAAAGCACCTTTTAAGTAACTGCACCACATCCAGATTTACACTTCAGATTCTATATCAATTACACAGACAAGATATAACAATTGAATGCTGGCTGTCGCATCATACTGACTGTACTGCCAAAGCTTGATGTGAACTAACCCTCTAAAACACCGAAGTCATACAATAACACAAACTAACCAGTTGAGGCAGTGATAGACTAGCAGCTCCAGTGTTCTGTGAGGTAAACTTATTGGTTTTGTCAGTTGAGTCTGGTAGCTTTTAAGAGAGCAAAATAGCACCTGTTTTTGGTTAAACAAGAAGGCATTTACTCTTTAACAAAAAAGTCTTTCTACAGAGGTATCTTTCCCATAATGTTGTCGGTATTTGGAGTAACGATATGAAAACGTCAGTGGCAAAAAACAAGCACTTTAAGTGGAGTCTTTAAGTTCCTTGCAAGGATTACAGCAATCTGGCAGCCACCTGAAGTGATCTACTGGACTAATCCAAAATCTTTTTGCATCTATTAGCATATATTATACCTAGCAAGGTGAAGCCTTATAGTTACTGAGGCATTGTTAATATTGGACAGTACTCGCATATATTGTAATATTTCTCTGGAAATAGTGTGCACTTTCCATTGGATTCCTACTCAGGTTTGAGATACACTAAACAAAAATGAAAAAAAAAAAAAAAATAGGAAAAGGATGTCTCTATGGAATTTCATGCCCAGTCCTGCAGAAAAGGTTGATAAAACAGGCACAGGAACTTCTCTCACTTCTCTTACACACAAATAAGAATCCAGCTGACACATACAGCTTTTTTTTTAACCTTGTGCTGGGGCACTGCATGATGGATTTACTTGTTTACCAAAATGTCACTGAGTCTGAAACTGCAGACCATCCGGAAAAATCAGGGTCTCAACAGCCAACAGCACAAACAGAAATCAAGCCACTGTTTTCAGAAACATTTTTTGGTGTTGTTTTAAAATGTCAGATTTCTTACTGAATCAATTTGACTCTGCTTATTGTGGTATATACTACGCATTTATAGCATGAAGATTTGTGTCTGTCATAAATAAGAGCTGAAGTCTCTATTATGCACATAAAACATGAATGTGGGTGGGTTTATCCCTCACTAAATCCCAGCATGTAACTAGTGTAGCTGCTGCTCAGAGCCTATGTGAAAAAATAAACGGGTATTAGTCAATTTGCCAGGTTTAATAAAGATGTGAGGTTTACTAATTTGCATGTAGACCATGTAAAAATCCTCATCATGAATTACTCATACCTGTCTTCATTTTTTTCTCCTCTCTATTATCACCTCTGCTTTGTTTCCACTCTGTTAAATGTAGGATACGTGCTGAGGTGTTAACTCTTAACACAGCATGTCATAATTCTGTGAGTTAAAGCAAAACAACAAAAACAAACAAACAAAAAAATAACCCCTGGAGATTCGGTCGTAATGGAAGTTCATCAGCCGGTGCAGAGTGTTAACACGGTTCAGCTTCTGTTGTCATAATGAAGCACATTAGCAGAGGTGTGAAAGAGTTTGTAATAGCTGGATATGTGTGGAGGTGGATGTGTGTGTGTGTATTTGCCTTTGTACTGCAGAGCCCACAATACACACAGGAGATGAATGTTTCAGTGCTGTTTCAAGAAGATTCAGCCTTTTTAGCAGAACGTTGTCTCAAACCCAGAGTGAGATGCATGTTAAGAAGGCTTTGGCACATGTGCACACTGCTGTGTGTGTATTTGTGTGTGTGCATGTGTGTGAGCCTCATTCACACTTGACATTCACAGAAGTGTTCCATTTGTCCGTGTGGACCCTCCATTTTCATGCTTTTCTTACCTTGAAACAGATACTTTTAAAAACACAGGGTGTGTGTCTCAGTGGAAGAAGACATGTCCTCCTCTCATCATCCTCAGCCCCCTGGCTCTTTGCACTTCTTCACTTCTCCTTTTCATCTCCCCAAGCAATTTTTGCCTTCAGTTACTCCATTTTTTATGCTCTCTGCTCCCTCTGAGTCTTCCTTCTCACCGCCGGCTTTCTGTCTGTTCAGCTACTCGTATCCAGGTTGGCAGTATTGCATATTGGTAGCGGTGTAAGAAAATATTCATCCATGACATAGTATTGATCTTTAAGTTGAGCATGTAAACTCAAAGAACACAGTATGTATAGAGAATATTACCCCTGCATTGCTATTCGTGTTGCATCATGATACCCAGCCTGTCTTGCACAGCACCCCAGTGCTTGCATAGTTACAGTCAGTCCACCGTGAATGTCAAACATTTTGACATGATGGTACATTAAAAGGGTACTCTCTAACAATTTTACACATAAAGGTCAGTTGACCTGTCAGGAGGAGCATAATACAGGCTGTGAAACTGAGATTTTCAAAGTCTGAGAAAATGATCCTTATGATGGACTGTAAATACACAACAAACGACAAAGAGCAGGAATAGAGGAAGATATGGACGATTACTATGCAAGGATGGCCTAGTAAAAGGCATCATGGGAAATGTATAGTTGAGTTTGACATACATTAGTGATTAAAAATCTGGATATCTGTGTCTTCTGTCACCATTTGTTTATGCTAATCAGCCTAATGTGAGTCACACAAACTTAAGGAACCAAAATTGCTAAATTTGCTGGAATGTCCCTTTAAACACGAAGCACTCAGCTAGGGTGTCTAGCTATCAATTCCAATGCCTAAACACTTTGGAAGACTGTATAGTTATGTAGTGACATACAAAATGCAGCCAGCCACCCATGGTGTAGATTTCATTAGTTTTGTGCTCAGGGGGCTGAAATCATCTGAATTAAATCTCATATGAGCTCGTCCTTCTGCTTGTATCATAGTCATAGCATTGTGTAGACCATAGAAAAAAATGCTAAAGGCGATATTGATGTGGTGCATCCAAGCCAGTCTTACCAAGCCACATATTCCTCTTTTTTACTTTTTGTTTTTCACCCTTCTGTGTGCGTGCTGTTTGTTTAAACTGGGATATTACTAATATGTCATTAAGGATGTGGCAGGAACCGTAGGGTTGAGGACTCATCTGAGGAGTGGACAGCACTGTGGGTTTGTGGGAAGATGTTTAGACTGATTAGTCACAGCACTGATGACATTTGATTACTTCATAAGAGAGGCAGAACGTTGAGGTTGTGAGTATGGTTAAAAACAGAACTCTGTGTTTAATAAACATTGATTATTACGTGAAGGAGAGCCTACTGGTAAGAGAAACGCAGTGGCAATGCAGTGTGCCTGGCCATGCTGACTATGGAAAGATGTCAGCGTGCCTTTTTAATGAAAGCAGTGTTGTATTTCAGAGAAGGTTTGTACACTCGCATGGCTTCACTGCGTACCTGTTGAATCACCATCTGATCTATAATCGCAGTTCAGAACATCCTTCAGGCTATTCTGACGTTAATACAACACATGTTCAGTGTGAGGTGGTTTACTTCAAAGAGGAAAAGACTGAAAAACAGGAGAAATTAAAGATAGTTAACAAGCTCCAATGGACCACATCAGTAAAGTGTAGCAGGCTGTTTTTATGGGTATGATCAGTTGAAATGCATGTCTGACCATCAAATTACATTGTGTTCTTGTAGGTATCTGACATTTAATGGTTTCTTTTGTCCTTGTGTCTCTGCAGTGAACAGAGTATCTGCCAGGCGCGAGCCGCCGTCATGGTATATGACGATGCCAACAAGAAATGGGTCCCAGCGGGCGGCTCCACGGGCTTCAGCAGAGTCCACATCTACCACCACACGGGCAACAATGCCTTCCGTGTAGTGGGGCGCAAGATCCAAGATCATCAGGTCAGTGGATGACACAAGTATGGGCAATTGACCCTCATACCTCTACACACACAGAACCCTTATTCATTCACTACATCTGGTCCGTTGGTCTGATGTCTGGACTCCATTGTAACAATGGAAAAAAACAAATCAAAGTAGAATGACTACTGTTTTACAATGTCCCTTAATGAATATACCTTCAGCTAACAATCCACCACTTACAGCACACATCAGAATAGACTTAAAAAGTATTGTCTGCATTTTGATATGACAAAACGACAAAATGAGTGACAAAATGTTCTGTTATTTGGAAAAAGTTGGCAGTCCTGACACCTTGAACATCTTTAATATAGCACATATAATAAAGAGTCCTCATGGTCCTATTCCAGTGGCGATGTGGACCATGTTGAAGAAACAGTGCTTCACACCAGTCACAGAGTTCACAAAGGTTATTAGATGTGAGAGGAGGGTGGCAAAGCAGATCATTATCAGATTTCAGAATATTTACTTTTAGGTGTCCAGGCATGTCAACATGTGCGTGCATAGCCAGGAAATTCTGTGGTATTAATTCTGTGGTCATGTGCACACATGCTACTAGCTGTTAAGTAAATGATACAGTATATCAAACATGACAGCGCGGGCTCAGTGCTGTCAGGTTGACAAAGGGCTGTAAATAAATGATAATGACCTCCAAGCTTCAGTCTAATATGCAAGTAATGCAGTTTAAAAAAAATCACATGCAGCTGGACACAAACTTTAAGAGCCTTTGAGTGTGTAAATTTGTCGTGGTCATTGTGTATTTCTGTTCCATTTCTTGAGCCTTTTTTGCACCAAAATTCTATATGTATAATCATTTTTTTTGTACAGTGTGAATGAGGTATTTCAGGATATTTTTTTCAGCCAGTTGCAAAGCCTTCTGAGAAAAATGATTATCATCTGCTTGTTCAAACACACAGGCAGTGTGTCCTCACACTCTGTACTGAGACTTTGCCACTGTGAGACAAAAGATATTTTGGAAGGGGCAGTGAAATGGAAATGAAAAATGATAGTAGCCAGATCAGACATAGACACACACAGACACACAAGGCCTGACTTTCCACTGAACATGTTTTCACCTTGACTCTCCAACTCTTTGAAATCAACTGGGTGTCAGCACATCCTGCTAAGCTCTTATTCCTAAGCACACACGAGCGGCATAAGTGGCAGCACGTGCACGGCCACTTATACGCAGCAGAATCCCGGAAGAGATCGCATCCTTGAGCAGATGAAGAAGACCAGAGGACGTGACTTGTGTGCGTTTGTGCATGCGCGTGTGTGATGACACCATGTGAGTGATTCCATCCCGTGGGACCGCACACACTGCTCCATCAATCTCACAGCCAGCCCTCTGTGTCTTACTGTCTTGTGTTTTCCTGTGTGACTTGAGGGATGGAATATAGGTCAGCACTTCCACATTCTCAAATAAAAGCTAGCATTCAAACAGTAAGTAGCCACAGCATTGATTTCTAATACAGCTTCATCTATCTACTTCCAAGGATCATGGAAATGGCATTTATAAACAACTGTTCTGCATAATGTGGGGAATGCTCACCCTGATGAAGGCCACAGCTGAAATACATTGGTCTCACATCAAAGAGTTCATTGGAAAGACATGTTACACTTAATAACTTCACTAATCACTAAATAACTCCAGTCCCTTTGCTGCAATATATACATTTTTAATATTTTTGTTTCCCTCCAGTGTTAAGAATAAATCAACACTTCCTGTCCATGTTTCACAGTAAAAGCAGAACAGGAAAGGTGACATTTATACCCTTTGTGCCACTGGAAAGCTTTTACTGTGAAACATCTGTGCAGGAAGAGTTAACCTTCACTGACAGTGGGCCATCAGCAGTGGAAAAACTAATTGAGAATAGTTTTTCTGTTCAAGAGAAAATTAAAGATGGGAGAGAGTGGTGTAACTCTAGCTATGAAATTGAAAGAAATATACAGGAAGTGTTGAGAAAGCAGAATAGGAAGCGACTGGTTGGATGAGCTGTGCTAGTGTTCACAGCTATGGGCTGATTGCCTCTTTGTGTGCTTTCAGAAGAAGCACATTTCCTCTGCTTTATTCACTGCCACCTACAATAAGCATCTGGAGTTACATGAGATCAAGTCCTTCTCACATTCCCTGGCTGCTTGTTGTTATTGCTCCGTCCATCAACACTAAAAGACAGCTTCCCGCCTGCCGGAGACATAGTATAATAACTGCAGAAATTGATGCCAGATTGTTCCTTGCCTGGTTAAAATAAATTTTTCCAGCACCTGCGCGAGACCTTGTTTTCCATAAACTAGCAGATTGGTTACAGGGCTTAGTGCTAGAAGTGCTGTTTATTGGCCAAAGTGTTATTGTGCCTCAGGAGAAAACCTTAGCGTTGTGAAGACTGATCTCAGTACAGTTTCACTTTCACTTTGCGCTGTCTGAAAACTAACCCACAGCCCCAAAGATAAGCTCTTGCCCATGGGGTTCCTTAGGGGAAAGTTTTGGATACAGCCCCTTGTTGGTTTGGACATGAGATGACACAGAGATTAAACCACATTACATAAGTTTTTGGGGGTATTTCAGCTATATCAGATGAAAAGTCACAAACCGAATGTGGATGATGCAAAAGAGCAGTGAGGGAGGAATCTGCTGCTTTCACATTCCCTCACCTTCTGGGGCTCTCAGTTTCACACCCAGGACACTAAACATTCCTGATGTGAGCATCCGAAGCACCTTAAACTCAGACTGAGAGGATCATAAAGCCAATTTACGAGCAGGTAAAAATGATCTTTTACCACGTAATGGCTACAGTATTCCTATGTCGTCACTTTGCCACCTGATGAGATTGGAGTTTTACCTTTCTTTCTTGTTACAGACAGTAAACTACAGACATGATTTTTATTGAAAGTTTTTGGAAGGGTGTAGCACGGGCCAAGGAAGAGCCCATTCACTTTTCAAACAGATCCCAGTCTGGCTGGTGCATTTGGCGAAATAAACTGCATATATTTTAAAATCCAGCAGGTGATGGTGAAGTTTGTAGCTAATTGTGGAGACACAGTGAATCCGTATCACATTCCATGTTCACAGGAAGCAGTAATCCTCTGGGTTAGTCTACACATGTACTTGCTCAAACTTAGAGCACTGTGGCACTGTTTTTCATGGTAGCGGAGGCAGAGTTCTAACAATGCTTTGTTCTCAGACTAAGATGTGGTTATGGAAACTGGAATACTCACATGTCATGTGAACTGCCTGTAATGAACTTCACCAGTGATACTAAAGAAGAACCTTTGAGAGCAGATATTAACTGTGCCTTTTTGTGCTTGAGAACAAACTGCCATGTTTATGATATTGTTACATGAATCAGTTCTAATCCTTTAAATGACGTTTCCTCTTTTCACCTTTTCCCATTCCACTTGCTTCCACTCATTCATCACTCTAGGTGGTGATAAACTGTGCCATTCCCAAGGGGCTGAAGTACAACCAGGCCACGCAGACCTTCCACCAGTGGCGTGATGCCCGACAGGTCTATGGCCTCAACTTTGGCAGCAAGGAGGATGCCAATGTATTTGCCAGTGCCATGATGCACGCCCTGGAGGTCCTCAACTCCCAGGACTCAGGTAGTTCAGCTTGTCACTGTGCGTGTGTAGGGGACGTTTTCACCTTCATTGGACAGTAGAAAGGCAGACAAGAAACGAGAAACAACAGGCAAAATGAAAAATTAACTAAAACAGTAAAGTGTACTTAAGAAATGACAGAAACTAAAGATAAAACTAAGATAAAATAAAAATTATATGGTTTTAGTATTCTTAGTCAATTTGGTCTTGAGGAAAGAGGAAGAAACTCTGACCATATGTTTATTGAGACTGGGATGTGTGCGTGACTGGGAGTAGAACAAAAACATGAAAACAACAATATAAATGAAACAAAAATAAAAAACCATACAACTATACAAAACTATAACATTATTTGTTTAGGCCATGATTACTTGTGCGCCCCCCATGTACATAACTGTACAAACTTCAGTCCTTTTTTTGTTTTTTGCTCATTTTCTCCCAGTTATTACCATCAGCTGATTCTACATGGCCAGACCAGAAAGATCCAAGAAAATGTCTCTCAACATGAGATCTGGCAGCAAGAAGCCACTTGTCGTCACTTTGATTATCTTACTTAACAGTAAAAGGCTCAGGAAAACAAAATGTAGTCATCTGAAATTTACCTCCGCAAACTGCTGCTGCAGATCCCATACTTACAGCATCAGCAGGTTTTTTGGTTGTTAAGCCAAATTCAGCTTGAAGGGATCTGGCAAAATGTTCACATGTCCACCCATTCTGTCCCGTAAGCTTTATTGATCTCCAGTTTCACAAATAAAAGACAAACAGAGCTTGTATCAGAGGTTTTAACAGGACCAGGTCAGGTCAGGGCTCTGAAGGACTTTAATGTATGTAATAATTGATCATCAAAATGAAGCTGTTGCTGCAGTTTAGACTTGGAAGTAAACCAGCTGGCCTCACATTCACTCTGAGCGTAGGAGGTATGAAACTCTCTGAGATGGGAAGTTGTACCACAGGGGGACGTGATTTGAAAAATGCAGGCCGACTTTAGACATGTGGCAACAATAAAAATGTTTTGAAGCGAACGTGGGTCACTAATGGCTCTACCAGAAACAATGAATGTCTTTATGCATCACAGGAAGCTCACCGCAAAGAAAACAGACTGCATGTACCTCTTGTTATTAATCAGCCTTGACTTTTCTTAATCAAAACTTTGATTTAGATCTGAAAACTCGGCAGGCAGTTGATGATAGATGGCTCCTGGTAATGTGGCAGTTAGTTGAATGATTGGTGGTCATGTCTGTCAGTCAAAGAATATTTATATCTTGTAAATGACCATAGAGCAACGCTAAAACGGGGAAAACTAATGGCAAGAGGCCATCGTTTCTCTCTTTCTCTCTCTCTGTCTCTCTCTCTCTCTCTCTCTCACACACACACACACACACACACACACACACACACACACACACACACACACACACACACACACACACACACACACACAGCCACACAGCCACATCTAATTGTGCCCCAAATATATGGCAGGCTGTAACTTCAGTGGTCCACCACGACCTTGGTTCTCTGAAACATGCACTCATTACGTAGCTCCATCCTCTGGCTGTGTATCTACATTCGCCTGGCTGCCAGAAGGGGTGAGAGGAGGGAAGGAGAGCATTGTTACCCAGATGAGTGCAGCTTTTCTGTGTGTGTGTTGGGGCCAATGTTCGTGCTCTGACTCCCAAAGTGAAGACTAATCTTCAGCTACCTCATGTGAGGTTGGACTTGCTGCTGGTTCGCCCTCTTTGTCCATTTTTTGTTTCCTCCTCTTTTTCCTCTCCTTTTTTAATCCAGCTAAAATGAAGCAGAGGTTTTAATTACAGCCTCCTTGTGCTTGTGATCTCAGCATCTGGATGCTGCTCAACGTGACGTGCCATGCTCCACGCCTCCTCCTCCCCTCTTTTCTCCTTCTCGTCCTTCTCCTCTCCTCTCGATCATACCATTCCCTCCTCTCTTTCTAAGCCATGCCTCTCATCACACTCTAATCCCATCCCCTAATTAAACTGATTGTGATGTGCCTCAATGTGTGCTAATGGTTCTGTGAAGTGTGTGTGTGTGTTTGTGTTAATGGAGTGGCATAAAGGGACTTTCAAAGAGCGGCCAGGATCTTGTCATCCTAAATCTGACCATGTAAAAGGGAAGTGTAACTGACTATAATTGTGGGAGACGTGCTTTGTTTTGTTTGCAAAGCACTTTGACTGTCGTCAAAACTAATTACGATGGTACAGTGATGGATCTTCTTCCTTTTCCCCACCAGTTAAAATAAGTTCTAAACAAAATCCCATTTTTGATGACAAAGGCTTGGCATTGCAGTGAATGCACAGTGAGTGCACAGTTAATCAAGCACACAACTAGATTTATATCACAGATTACTTTTGCTGATTTGAATCTCTTCAGTTCAACCACAGATTTGATCCAGATTGTCCAAATTTTTGTTTTTTTGTTGATGATGTGTCTATACATATCATATACACACTGCTGCTGATGCAGTGATAGATTGTGGTGTAAGCAACATTGACTTTGGTGCCAGCGTGTTGTAGTCTTAACTGTCTCAAACACACATAATGCTCACATCGCTGGAATTTTCTGGTGTATTTCTAATTCAGTACAGGACATCAAAGTTTTGGAAATGTTGGTTGTTTTTTTAAACTAAAACCAGTGTATTAAACTGATGATCATATAAAAATACCAGGTCCAGAACTACACCATATAGACGAAAGGTTTTGGGACATCTGACCATTACACCAACAGGGACTTTAATGCTATCACATTCTAAACACACAGGCAGCTTTGCAGCTGTAACAGCTTCCACTCTTCTGGGAAGGCTTTCCACAAGATTTTGGAGTGTTTCTCTGGGAATTTCTGACCACTCATACAGTAGAGCAGCAATGAGGTCAGGCCCTGATGTTGGACAAAAAGACCTGGCTCACTATCCAGTTCATCCCAAAGGTGTTGGATGGGGTTGAGGTCAGGGCTCTGTGTGGGCCAGTCAAGTTTTTCCACACCATCCAACCATGTCTTTATGGACTTTGCTTTGTGCACTGGGACACAGTCATGCTGGAATAGAAAAGGACCTTCACCAAACTGTTGCCACAAAGTTGGAAGCATAGCATTGTCCAAAATGTCTTGGTGAAACATTAAGATTTCCCTTCACTGGAAGTGAGGGGCCAAACCCAACCCCTGAAGAGCAGCCCCAAATACTTTTGTCTGTATAGTGGAACTTCACAGGAAGAAGAGTCTTGCTAAAGAAAAACACGGTCAAAGGCTAAAGCTTCAGACATTTTCCTTTTATATCTTCCTCCTTGTTCATTCATCTCCTGTTCCTCTTCCATATTTCCTTTTTTCTTTCCTTTCTTCACTTTCCACTGTCTAATTCTTCTTTCAGTCATGCGGTGAGCTGCATGCAGAGACCAGAGGAAGATGACAGGGTTTCCCCTTTCACCCTTTGGTTTTGTTACTGTATTTCTGCCCTTGTAGCTGCTCTTGGTGAAGCCTGTTCCAGCTGTGGTCATCTGGATCTGACAATCCTGCCGACACATAGGTTCACCCTCCGTCACTCACTCAGTGGGTGCTAATCTCTGGCCATATGACGGAGGATCGCAGTGAGATCACTTGTTTTAGACCTCCATTTGTTGTACGTGGTGAGAAGTGCTGTGCGATTGATGCAGCAGAAGCTTTTAATCATTGTTTTAATGACTTTGCTGTGATGTGACTTTTCTGACTCCATATCAGCATTTTTACTGTGTTAAACTGACACATTGATGAATGCATGATTACATCATTCCTCAGTTTCCCAAAGAAAAATCTGGCTTCTAGGGTGTAGTCCATGAGTGGTGGAAATGAACCAGTCAGTTCAGTCCGTTGTGAAATCAGCTAACGCTTTCCTAATATTTATTGTTTATTTCATATCTTCACAGAAAATTCTGTGTTCACATGGCTCCCCTTTTAGCTGACATTTAATCCATGCAGGCACATTTTTGGCTAAATATTAATACTAAATCAGTTGTCCCCACCCCTGCTTTTTATTATTTCTTTATTATTTAAGGTTGGGATGTTGTGGAAAACATAAATGAAAAAAGATTGTGATAAATTCCTAATCCTTTTTGACATATATTTAACTGAAAACAGTACAATAAATAACACTAACAAGAAACTTCAAGAGAGTTGAAAACATTCAAAGATAGTTATTTAAAGCTTTGAATGGGTTTATTGGGTGCTGGACGTGTGGTTACAACAAGTGCACATGGTTTACGTGACCCTAGTGATGGCGCGCGATGTGATGACTTCTCATAGGGTCCAAAATTGCTGGTCCCTCCCCTGCTAAAGTTTTTAAAGTGGCTCTCTGAGCCTTCAGCTAAAGTGCTTTAGAATTCCAGTAAATGGCAGTGTTCTACAGGAGCAGCTTAGTAATCAATGGAAGCATAAATCGTAAGGTACAGGCTGTTCAGTGGAACAAGACAAAGGGCGCGATCATCAGCTGCTTTAGTTAAATATTCACACAGAAACAGATGAATGAGTAGGAGCAACACTATTCGCACCTAACGTAGTACAAAAATATCATTGATGTAAATGCTGCCTTGTTTTTTGTGCTGAAATGCACAGTTGACCTGCCCTCACTATATTTCCATCTGATTCCTATAACTCTGTAGTCAGTGCCGCAGTGGACAGCTGTCACTTCCTGTGAAAATCATGCGCGTGGGTGTGTGTATATGTCAGGTTCGAGGACTCAGTTGTCACTTTTTCTGAACTGGCTTGAAGTTATGCAACAGTCATATCGACCAAATGACAAAGCAAGTTGCTGGGACCAGATTTGAGCAAGGAGAAGGATGAATACATTTAAACAGGACTAAATGGTCGATCGCAGTGTAAACCAGCCCCTGCCTGCCCACTGTTGTCTTTTCACTGATATCGACAATATTGAATCAAGTGGAAAACCACATCATTTGACCACAAGAAAATGAATGCTGTGACCATGGAAAGTGTGTATTTGAGTATGTATGTGCCTCTATTCACGCTCTAAAATCAAAAATGTCACACACTCTCGAAATCATCAAATCACATCACGGGAGAGCAGCTGTGGTCTTCACTTCATTGCTATGTGTGAAGTCAGAAGTAGAGAGCAGTCTCCTCTTCTGACTTACAAAAGTGATGTAGTTTCAAAGCTGTGAGCTCACATGCAGTCACACACGCTGCTTTAAGTTTGTCTTTTCTCCTAAAAAGGCTAAAACGGAGCAAGACGGGAGGCCGGGATCAGGAGTGGGAGGGATCGGTCACAGGCCGCGAGGCGTCTGTCTGTGTTGTGGTCTGGCCAGTAATCCGCTCCCATCGGCTGAGCTCGGAGAGGGGCAGAGAAAAGAGGTGAAGAACAGAGGGAGTCACAGATAGAAAGGTGGAGTGACGTGTCGCATTTGAAAAAGGTAGAAGTGTATGGCCAGATTTGTGAATAAATGTGATACATGTCGCTCTGATTCTTGTAAAGGAAGCAGGTTTTGTTTTGATGTTACGGGATGATCGACATCGGTAGACATTTCCTCCTGCAGTCTGTTTTTTTTCTGTCCGTGGCCTTAGAAAAACAATGCTGTCCAGTCCAGCCCTGTGTCGTTGTGTTGGACGTGTGGTGAGTGTTAGCAGCTCACTGCTCATGAAAGTACTTGGTGTTGAAAAGGCTGCAGGAGGAATGAGAGCAGCAGCATGATTGCCTCATCTGTCGGCAGGAACGGAAGAAGTGCAGGAACCCTGCAGCAAAATGTTCACGCCGGCTTCTGTTTTTCTGTGTGCTATGTGCCATTTCTTTGGCACACACACACACACACACACACACAGCTGGTGAATCTGTACTGAGTCTACAATATGACTAATAATTATTGATGAATTAATGTGCAAGCAGTATTTGAGTGGTTCAGGCTGGTACTTTACTGTTGAGTGTTGGGCAGTTGAATCTAAAGAAATGTCTTGTGTTTCATAAAAAAAAGTTGAAATACTCAAGTGCAACCACCTGAAAAGTGAAACCAAAGTGCAATAGTTGATTAAATATACTTGGTAACATTTTATCAAGCAAGGGGGACTAGAGCTCAGAATTAATCAGGAATGAATTGTTGAGGCGCCCTTGCCAAATGAGCAGAGTCTAATTGTCTGGTCTATTTGTCTGGACAGCCAGACTCAGACTTGGCAGTAGCTGGTCTCCACGGAGACGTGTGAAAAGTTGCTAACTGGGGATCATCATTTATTTTCAGTCTTTACGGTCCCTGCCAGCAGTATGCCATGTGGCTGCCGATCTTGTGAAAGCTTCGTGGGGAGGAGGGGTTGAAACCTGAGAGAATTGGAGCAGCAGAGAGGTATAGAGACACGCAGAACGACTCTTCGTCCCTGTCCCATAGAGACAGCCTGCGCTCCTCAGCCAGAATGAGTTGGTTTTTGCAGGTCAGGAGGGTGGAAGCATGGTGTAAACATTTAGGGCCATGGTGCACCACATCAGTCTGGCATGTGCATGTGCTTGTCAGCTGGTGACAGCACGTGACCACCACCACCATCATCAGTCCGCTTGCCCCACTTTGCTTTTACTTGATGAGCTCATGGTCTCTGGCATTAAATCCAATGCTGGCAAAGACTACTCGCAGCTGGACAACAGCAGAGAGACTTAGACACTGGAAGAGGAAGGAGCACTACTGAGAGATAACAGGCAGAGTAGAGAGTGAAAAGTGAGGCAGGTGAGAGAGAAAAGGAAAGAAGTTGTTTACATCAGGAGTGACAAAGTCTGAGAGACAAAAGAGAGGAGTCAGAGGTCCAGCAGCGTTGTGTATATGTTCTGACTGCTGCTCCTGCAAGCAGCTCTGGTAAACCGAGTACCCCCCTAAGGCCCCATCACTTAGGTATCTGCAGACATGCCTGCTGCGGCAAGAGTTCAGCGATTCCCCCAGGATCAACAGAAGATCAGCCGTGCTCGAATCATCCTCAGGAGTGAGTAGTCAATCTGACATAAGTGTTTGAGGGTTTGTGTGTGTGTGTGTGTGTGTGTGTGTGTGTGTGTGTGAGAGAATATTTGAACACCACACTATTTCCTAAAGGCAAGTGTTGTGTGTGTCTGTTCCGTGTTAAGTAATAATAAAATGAATTTAACAATAAGTCAGTGAATTAATTAAGAGAAATGTGACAGAAATTTGTTACTTATTAAGCAAAAATGCCATAAAAAATCTTTATTTAGTGTGAGCCAATACTGTCCAGGTTTTCTGAATTGCACTCAGGAGAGCAAGATGAATGGGTTCATTGAGGTCATGCATCCACTTGTGATGTATAGCACTGCTGCTACTTGTACAAGTAGTAATGAGTGTGTGTCTGTGTGTGTTGAAACATTCAGACGCAGCCTTCAGCTGCAGCCGCAAGCAAGGGGACTTTCCCTGATTGGCTACAGAGGCATTCTGTAATTCCATTGGTTAAGTTGGGCTCCAGTTGTCATGTAGCAACAGTATAGAAAGACTGGAGGGGATGACTGACCACAGTTGCCATGGTCTCCTGAGCTTTAAAAGAGAGGTTGAAGTTTAATTGGACATGTGAGCCACAGCATGAATATGTCTCTGTGTTTGTACGTTGCACGTGTCAATTTTCAATGCAGTCATGAGTTTACAAAACGCCTTAAAAAAAGCCACTCATGAAATGAGGGGTTTGAGAATTCAGGTGAATAAACAACAACAACAAACAACTGAAAAGCTGCTAACTCACAAACATAAGGGAACATAAACACATTACAAAGTGTATTTGCACAAATGCCTGTATCTTTCTTCAACTTTACAAGTTAATAAAAATTATCATCAGCTGCTACCAGCCCAACACAATAATTTCTCTGACCCGAGTGTTGGCAGTCAGGTTGTGGGTAGTGTGGAAGCATTAGAGGAGTGCAATGCAACATGAGCAGAGCGCTCTTTTAAGTGAAATGATTCTAGTGGCAGCTTTTTTGCTTCTTTCTTACACAGTGTAAACATTCACATCTACAGTGAAAATGTGCTGTCAGGGCTCCATGCAGCATGTTGTAGCATCGTGCCTCATCTGAAACAAAGCAGGACCCCATCATTATATTAATTAAACATTAACTTCAGGGAGAATATAGCAGCAGCACTATGTTACACAGCACAGACCGTAGATTTTACCGATGTTATTCAGTAAGTTAATGAATCGCAACATGAGATACGTCATCACCTAGTCGAGCATTTCTATCTTGCAGTATCTTGTTGTTTAGGCAGCTAAGTGATACAAAGTGTTCATTATTTCACAAAGAGAAAACATGCTAGTTAAGGACATTCCTCAAATGGTGTTTTCTATGTGCATGACCCAAGAGTAAGTGGTGACAAGATTAAACAATAAGACTTTTTTTTTGTTGAGCATTCTTCAGTGGAAATTATTTTTCATAATTTGATGTATTTGAACAGAAAGTAACAACACTAAAAAAACAAAATGGTCAAAATCCATGCTCAACTCATAGACGTCATACCAAAACCAACATTCCTACATGCCACTGACCATAATTGCTTAGATACAATATCTTTGTAAAATGTGCTTTTAGCTCTGATGATGAATTGACAAAATGAGCTTTGTCACTATTTATCGAGCCTTCACTGTCAGTTGTGACTGACAGAATACTCATTTCTTCAGAGAAACTGTTGGGGCAGGTTTGTGAACAGCTGCATCCTCCTATGCTTCTCTCCTCATTTCCTCCTCATTTCAACAAGGTCTTTTCTCTTTTTTGTTTTTTGAGTTTTGTAGGTTTCTACACCAAAGAGAGATGATAGAGAGCTACATCTGTGTAGTGCTGTGCAGTGCTTCTCCTCTTTGTTGTTGTCTGAATGCGTGTCTCACACACTCATAGAGGATTTGGTCTTTTTTTTTTTTTTGTTGCCATTAGCCTGGCTAGCTGATGATGAGTCATGCTGTAATATATAATTCATGGCTGTATTGGTTTTGTCTGTCTAAAAGATGCTTATGTGTGAGGTGGAGGTAGCAGCTTAACAGGAACTGCTTTTATCTCTGAGTGCCAAGTCAGTGATGGGCAGGAAGAACAGAAGAATATTCTCAATACTTTGTCTCTGGACGTCAGGAAAATTTGGATGCATCCTGATATATGAAAGTACAGCAGCTTTCAAAACATTGTAGTTTTATTTAATTTTGAATTGCGAGGAATGTCCATATATTTTCTTGCTTCAAAATTTTCTCAAGCATTCCTTGTTATTGACAAACATTATTAAGAGGTTATTTAGTCACTGTGATTATAATCTATCTGCCTATAATCTGTCAGTTACACTAGTTTGAGGTACACAACTTTTTAGTTTTTTGTTGTCAACTTTTGAGTCTTTGGTGTGAATATTCAACTCGGTGTTAAGATTGTTTAGCTTTAATAAAGAGCTGGAACAGGTCGATACAAAATGTTCTGTCTACGATACTGTCTGACGGAGTAGAGGGAGATCATTTTCCAATTTTAAAGGTACATACTGGGGACATAAAAATGAAAAGCTGGATTCATTAATTATCAATATAGAGATTAGAGATTATATAGAGATTCTGACTGTGGTGAATAAACAATGTATATTTGTGTATTTTTGAAGATTTATCAGTTATGAATGGCTCAAAGTAATGGTGTGGACCGCTTTTGTCTCTATTTTTCATAGCTGAAACTAAGCCTTGTCATCTTGGAAGACCTGAATCCAAAGAGTCTTGCAATTTTGGGATATCTTTAAGAAGCCTATGTCTTTGTTTTGGTCTGGGTGCTTTGGACCCAGTTGTTGTTTATCCCAGTGCCATGATGAAACACACATCATCTGGTGCATGCCACACCAGTGTTTACCTTAATCCTTCAAGGCCCTCTAATAGGCCATCCCACTTGTTGCCGGGCAGATCTGAAACTATAATGGGTACATGTTTGCAGGTTGTGTCACTCATGCGACATGCGATCCTCCTTGTCTGACCCTGGTTTCAGGATATTACTGATATATTGTAACAGTGCAGCAGGTGGGACTCAAATGTCCAGCAGTCGTCCACGGGGGGTGAGGAAGGGAGAAGTGTAGATGTCGGTACCCCTCGGCGCTCCTAGACATCCTGACTCCCCCGAGCCCCAAAATAATCTCCCAACATGAAGGACACAGGGAGTCAAAGATAGACACAGATACAGAGAGGGGACAGTTCTGTTCACACTGGACCTACAGCGAAATTAATCTCTTGCAAGTCTGTCTGGTAATAGGATCCAGTGTTAATTAAAATATTAATGTGCTTTGATCAAGACAGATGATCGATGATAATACTAATCCTGAGTGAATCAAATTCTTAGCTCTAATTTGTCTTTTTATGTTGCATTTCTAAAACAGGAAGGAAGTGCTTTGAGAACTCGACCTAAAACAACTGCGTTCAGGGTAAGAAATGAGCCCAGAGGATTTCATCATCATGTGTTCTTTGAAATTCAGAACTTTCTTTATCACTTCATTAACTCATTATTTAACAGGGTTCCCAGAGGCCTTAATTCTGTAGAATTGGTGCGTTTTTGAGAAGTACAAAAAAAAAAGATTTTCTTAAATGAATGTCCTTAAAAGTTCTTGAAGACTTTTTCATGTTAACGCACAGCATCAGAATTCATCATCACCCTCAGGATGTCAGACGTTTGAACGTCTTTAATGGAATGACTTCAGCCTTGTTTCTTCACTTTACAAGATGATGCCTAAGGAAATGACTTGCTTAAAAACGTCCAAGTCCTTGAATCCTGTTAAACAAGACCCTGAAAGTCATTAAGAAGTCATTGAATTTAATAGTAGAGTGTGTGTGGGCTTTTAAGTCCCCACATACTGGAATCTAAACCATCAAATAAGTTTCATGGGGAGGTTGTTTTAAAGTAATCATGGACAAGGTTAACCCGGGTGTGGGGGGACACAGAAGGCAGAGGTAGAGAGATTACAACTCAAAGTTGGAAGCCAGATAGATAATGGAAAGCAGTATATGTGCCAGGTAGCCCATTTTTACTGGCAATCTTATATAATGCTTATTGATGGAGCGTCCCCGTCTGACTTCAGAGAACCATTTCACCTTCTGCTGGAAACACTGACTTCAGTAGGAAGCAAGAGAAGACAGCCAAAGAGCCATTAGGCAGACATGTTCCCAATGAATCTCAATTTTTATTTTTTATTCCGTCGGCAGTGAGCTTTGTTTGGTATTCAGTCCACAGTGAGGATCTTGTTTTGGCATTTGTAGTGTGCTCTGGATTAGGAAATCAGTAATAACGGTCCCAAAAATTCTCATATACTTGGTCCTACTTTTCGGATGAGAGTTTATCAACTGTTTAAACCTAAGAAATCTCTGCTCTCAGCCAATTGTGCCAATACCTGATCCCAGTCCACATTTCATAGAGCAATATATTTCTATGAAGCAGATGCGATTTTCCTTCGACATCACAAGACGCTGCTATAGATGCTGTCATTTTACCTCTTGGACCGTGACCTCATGAGCTAAATGTGACACTGGATGTGGATTCGCTCTTTTAAAAAAAATGTGCCAGCCTGTAATCCTGCTGTCCTGCTTTTACCAGACGGTCTAAATAAACCCGGACATACGTCTTCCGCTCAAGTTCACTTTGACAGAGTGAAGACAGTTGGAATTTCCTTTTGCATTTTTCCGTAGGAATCTGTCTGTGATCGCGGTGTGTGTGTGTGTGTGTGTGTGTGTGTGTGTGCGTGTGCGTCATCAGTTCCCACCAGAAGCTCGCTTGCTAACAAATGCACACCCTCATCATACTGTGAGACGATTTGGATCAAAGTGTCCACTAAAGAGAGTATGAGCTTCATGTATTACTCATAGCCTCTGTATGCTTTGTAGCCTGTTTGCCTCTAACGGGATGATGGATGGACATGTAGGAATTCACTGGGCAAAAGCTCATCCAACACATGTACAGAAACACCTTGACCTCCTGACAGGTGACAGCGTCAGCTCTTCACTCACACAAACACAGACAGATGGAAACTTCGATGACAGGTTGTTTCTCTGCTAGTAAAATGGATTGGGGGAGGGGGGCAGGAAAACAAGCCTGTCCTTTACCTCTGTAATTTGTGTCACCTTTTTTCTCCTCTTGGTTTTACTTTTAGTACCCCCTCCCTTTGTTTACTTTCACCAGCTCTCAGAGAATAATTTGACATGCTGCAATAGTGAAATAGTTAATATAACAGTGTTTCATTTTTGTTCTCCACACACAACTTAAAATTCAATACAGATATTTAAACTTAGCATCATGATTTTTACTGGAGTGTGGAGCTAAGCAGCCAATCACAGCCTTGAATGACTAGACTTACCCCAAAGCAAGAAATGCAGCAGCACTTAACTTATCTGCTATAGAGGATAACAGTCAGCATAATCAAACACAGTAAGACACACAGTCGCAGCGGCAGAAAATGAAAAACAACAGTGTTTACTTTTTGCATGTTGCTTTCTTCTATATTTTATCAGCTTCAGTTTTTCATTTCCTGGTGACCTAGTAGAACTGTTACTTCACAGAGAGACAAAACATCTCCTAATGACAGTCACTTTCGCTGTTGTGTGGCTACATAGAATTAGTTTTCTCCACAACTGCTACCTGCTCTTTTAGTCATTCACTGAACATTGAACAGTGTTCTAATCAGTACAGTATGCATTGCACAGTAAACCATGAACAATGCAGATGCAGCGCAATTTGGCATTAAATCCGTGCGATAGTAAACTTACGTTACACATGATAGGATACACGTGACGAGTGCGATGCAACCATGGCAAAGGTGCAGCTGTTGGTCAACACAAACAGACGCGACATCAGGATTTAAAAAAGCTTCTTACTAATGAGGACAGACTGACAGCAGGGTATAACAGTACGCAGGTGGGCTGCTAGCTTGGTTTGGCTCCTGGCTTCTACCGGGACAGAGTCAGCTAATGGGAGCCCAAGCTCAACAGCTAATTGCACTAACTATTGAACAGGAGTTAGCTTAGTTTAGCAACTAGTAAACTCTTTAAATCACCTCAGTACTTAGTCCCTGTCAAACTGGTCTTATAACATTTAATGATATCTTGACATCCAAATTGTTCCACTTAAGCTGAGGTAAAAAAAAAAATAATAATAATCATGGCTCAATAATAATGGTCTCTTTGCAGCCAATGTCAAAACCAACCACACATGACGTGATTAGATGTCAAATGTTAAATGTCATGTTAACCCATAAAGTATCTTTTAAGTTTGATAAATAGGCCTGCTATGGTATGTTTATGACAGCTTATGTTGTCTTGGTTAATGTCAAGTGGTCATAACAAAGACATCTCAAACAATGTCAACTTTGCATTAAAAGTAACAAAACTGACTGAATGACACTTAATGTCATAGAGATTCATAAAGACCCTTTTATGTTCATGACAGATGTCATGTCAGGTTTACCCCTTCAAATAACCACCAGCTAACCTTAACAATAAACATTACCTGCCTAATCTTAACTCTTACCTTAACCTAACCTTAAAGCAAGTCTTCACCCTAATATCTAATGATTTACGTTGTGGGGACTTGCACATTTTGTCCCCATAAGTAAGGCAGGTCCTCACGATGTGACTGTTTTTCTCTTTAATTCTCCCCATAACTACAGGAATACGCATCCACACACCCCCACACACACACAGGTAATGATATTGAGGGCTGCAGTGTTGTGTCCTTCTCTGTATCCAGCGTATGAATAATAGATTGGATCCAGGAAGTAGAAACTGGCTGACCAGCCCATCTGGTAGAGTCCTACTGCATCCTGTATGCAGCTCTCTTTCTCTCTCTCTCTCTCTCTCCATCTCCATCTATTTCTGTCTCTTTCTCTGCCTTTTGTGTTCCATCAGTTTCTTTTTTCCTCATTCTTTGTCTCTGTCCAGCTCTCATACTCCAGCTCTTTCTATCTCTCTGCCTCTTATGTTCATCCCTCCCTCCCACTTCTCCACCCTCCCTCTCGTCTCCCTTTGTTTCCTTCACTTATAATCTATTGGACAACCGACACAAAGAACAACCACATGGGACATGTCGACGTCCTCTTTAAAGGTGTGCCGTCAGGATATTAAAGCATCAGATTACAGAGGATAAATAACTTGACTCGGCATCAGAAGAGGGCTCAATATTTTGTTTATTAAAACTTTTGATCTTTTCTCTGTGGAACTTAACATAGCCATCACTTTACAAAGGTCCATCAGTGTGGATGATGCAGTGCTAAGGCACAGGAAATTGAAGGAAGAACCTCCGAAGCCTGAGCTATGGTTTTATATGTGAGCTCCCAGGATTGTTGTGGGGGAGCTAGCAGCGGGGTGGTGGTTGCACTGAGGCCTGGCAGCGGGTCAGATGGGGCCCCACACGGACTGTGGCGCTACGTGTGCTGCCAGAGGAGGCCCACATTGACTTCATGTAGGTATACAAGAGTGATAGAACAGACTTGTGTAGTTATCTTGATTTTTGTGTGTCTGTGGGGAAACAATGCTGTGAAATTTTAATTTTGAAGTCATCTAGAAAACTGGATTGTAGAAATAGGTGTTCATGACTATCCATTTTAGCATTCTTTTGTTTGCCACTGACTCTGTTTTTTCTCTCTTTAATCCTTTGAACTATTATCAGCCTTGTCCTCCTGCTGAGATGAGGTACTGCAAACACTTTCCTTCCCTGAGGTGTATTTTAATACCACATAGTCAGATCATGACCAGCTAATATAGTGAAGTGCAGCCCAGTTTCTTTTTGTTCTCTGTTTGTGAGTGAAGAGCTAGCTGCCTCTTTTTAGCTTGGCTTCATACCTTCTCTCGGTGTGTCAGATAGGTCAGCTGGGTGTGGTTACGTCAATTTAAACTTTTTAGTAAGATGCCACAGAATTACGCTTGCTTGTGGTGAAATGGTGACATAATCCAATAAAGTAATAAAAAGCTCAGTCTAACGAGAAAATGAGGCTTAAATGAATGTCAGACTTACGTTTTCCCTCCCGATCAGCTTTCAGGGCTGCAGCCCTGCTAGGCTGCTGTCTGTGTTCTGTCATTAGCACGTAAGCTCTATTACAGCAGACAGTAACACAATTACACCCACAGGCAGCGGAAGATGGAGATGAGAGACCATGTCAGCAATTATAGTCCCAGATATTGACTGCCTGTGGACCTGACTTAATTCAGTAGTATTTCAATTCAGCCCAATTCAGCCCGTACAAGAAGGAAACCATCAAGATGGTAATAAGATGAGATGATTTGGACAATCATGGCAGATAGAGAGCTAGATGTCGCAGTGACTGCATTGCCTTGAGATGTGACCACTGCTCTACATCGTGCTTTGTCTGATGCCATTGTAAAAGGTCCACACTGTCCTCTGGCAGAGGTCAGATTTCTTCCTAGTTTCTATGTTCGTAGTTGGTGATGATGTAACTGCACAAGTGATTTTTCAAACCTTTGCATGCCAAAGGATGCGACGAGTGAACAACATAACAATGTGAATGTTTTGCATTAGAACTATTCACGCATAAGCGATGCAAATTTTGCTGTGGCTTGGTCCAATAATAAGTGAATTTGCAACACTGGAATATTATCCTTTTAAACTGAGTAGCTCGTGGGCAGGTCCCATTCACCACCTTCATCTCAGCTATCTGTCCCGGGGCTCCAGGCCGCTGTGGTCTGTTAAGATGTATTAATACATTAAAATACCAACGTGACAAACAAACAAATTGATCAGGGCCGAGGTAGGTCGACTCCCATTTTCTGTGGGGTAAAATTACCGTTTTTATCAACGCAGTGTGATGTATTTAAAGAGAGCACAGATGGATGTCATGGCTTCATTTTCCTGTGGATAAATCTAACAACACTGTCTGCACAGCTGTCTGTGTGACATCCGTTTCACACAACATGATTGGTTGATGCCTTGATTCAAGGTGAGAACGATCTGAAAAATTAACCTTGTTCCAAAAAACTAAAAGGTTACTTATTCAACATGTAATATTCACTTGTTTTGTGAAAAACAAAACTCAGAACAAACAAAACAACTGTTTGATTTTGAAAATATTGACATGTCAGTTATTGGCATGAATGAATGAATGAATGAATTGATGAATTAATGGCCTGTGATGTAATGTCAAGGCCTTAAGTCTTTGCTTAAAATTCTCAACAGCTTCAGTATCTGAATTACTAGGTGGCTGTTTGTATGAACTGACCAGTGACTATTTTGTAAGTTGTCTATCAATTACTCTGAAGGGCATGAGTGAGGGCCCACACATCTCCTCCTACCCCAAAGGGTTGTCTTCTTAAAAAGTAAACACAACAAAAAGAAATCAGATTCCAATGATATGAAACTGGGGTTGGGGTTGGGGTTGCAACCTGAAAGTGAGATGAGCAGCAGCAGATTAAATGCTGTCATCTGTCATTTTCCTCAGTGAAAGCAAAGGTCAGCAACAGCTATAAATGCTAATGTCACCTGCATGTCTGTAACATTGTATGCTGATAAAAAATTTCAAGAAGAGATAAATGTTTTAAGCTTTAATGAATTTACTCGCCAGGAACCAGATGAAATCCGCTTTGGAACCCAACTATATGAGAATTCAGTTAAAACAATGATTAAAACTGTTTTTGAATAATCAGCTGATTGTTTTGATTCTAGGTGTTTTCCTAGAGAAGATGTTTGGGTGCAGAGTAACAGTAACTATAATGCAACTGCAGTCTAAGTATCGATGTTGGTTTTGTTGTTCATGATTTAGTCTTACAGTCAGCAGTATGTCTTTGCCAGTGATTATTTTTAAAGTGAAGACTTCTCAGAAACTAAGTCTTGATATTAAAGAGAATTAAATTAGCCCAATTAAAATAGTTTATTTGCCTTAAAGTGAAACAAACATGAAATAGAGGATGAAATGAAAATAAATATAAACATCTACTTAATTCTTGATATCTGTAGAAGAAATAGTAGGATATTTTCTTATTCCTGTTGTAAACAGACATATTTATCATATATCAGAAAAGCTTTAAGGGAAGATTAGTTTTAGCCACGGCGAAGGGAATGACACCAAACAGCAACTGGTATTAAAATGAGCACAGCTGTCTTAGTATTGAATAATGGAAGTGACCTATACTCCAGATAAAAGCTATGCAAAATGTGACATTTGAGCTACATAAATAGCATCCTGTTCAAACTTGAAGAGATCAAGTCTGTGCCGTATAGGGCTGTGGTCGTGACCTCGGCTTTTAGACAGCAAAACCTTCATTAGCCACAGTGTCTGTATTAAATATGACTTTAACTCATGGAAAAGAGATGCAAACACTTGTGCAACAATTTGTAGCAGTGGAACTTTGGTTGTCCTGTTGAATTTTGTTTTCATCAGAGAATTTAAAAGAATATCTTTTTACGAGAAATGGAACATTAAATGTCGGCGTTACTTGTGTTTAGCTGCAAATCTTGACATGATATCATGTCAGACGCCCGTTACGTGGTGTTGACTCATCGACACGCATGTGCACACAATGAAAGCTCCGTTGATCCACAGCTTCCCCTGAGGATGCTTGCTGCTCAGGGGTTCAAAAAGAAGCTAATACAAGCATTCGCGTCACAGCCAGGTGTATTTTGTGTGTCAGACTAGTCTTTTCTGACCCACTTTGTGCTCCGCCTGGGAGAGAGATTTCTGTGAGATTTCTGTTATCCTCCAGTGAGGAATGCAGATAGCAGTTACACTAAACAAAGTTCCAAGTTGGTGCAGCCTGAAACCCAAGCAGGCCTGCAACAAACAGTTATTTTATATTACTGATAAATCTGTGCATTATTTTCATGATTGACTGAACAATAGTAAAATGTCAAAAAAAAAATTCTGGACAAATTCTCATCACAGTTTCCTAGAGCCCAAAGTGACGTCCAACATATCATTTATGATCATGTATGACAAAGAAAAGCAACAAATCCTTATATTTATGAAGCTGTAACAAGTAAATGTTTGACGTTTTAGCTTGAAAAATGATGAAAACTATTAATCAGGTATTGGAACGCTTGGTGATTATTTGTCTTTAGATCACCTAATCATTTAGTCAAATAATTGTTGCAGCTCTAGTCTAAAGTGATTAAATCACATCTGTGCAAATGTTTCACACTCTTCCCAGTCATGTCACATTTCCTACCTCAATACTACCAAGCTTCCTGACTCATCAGAAAGGAATTTCTGACACTACTGGTGACCAGGAGACTGGTTTCCATTATCTCTTGTCATGGTCAGCATTACTCATTAGTGGCCAAGGTCACAGCAAAGGAGCACTGCTTGTGTGTGTCTCTTTCCATCCCAGATGAGCTTGTGTTCATCTCTGCATAATTTTGTGTTTAGAACTGAACTGGACCATCACCCCCGTGTTCCTGCATTAATGATCTTTGGAGCAGGCAATGTTCAGGTTTGAACTGGTTTTAGAAAATTGAGCAGAATTTCACTGATCTTATGTTGTGTGTTATGTTTCACATTTGCTCCTGGCAGAAATTTGAAAACTCAAACTTGTCAGATTCACCAAAGAAACTAAATTATTCTGTTAAACAACACCAACAACAATAATAGAGCTGTTGTTACAGTGCTCTAATTGTTTTGACTAATGCCATTAGCAATAACAGTGTCAAGTGGGGCTAATGTGTGTGAGCACGTTGGTATTCAGCTGCAGTTGTCAGTCTGGCTACAGCCCACGTTCTGCCTGTTTCATCCATATATCTACATCTGTCGTCTCTTCAGTCAGCTAACACTTGGCTGAATACTAATTGCACTCAAATCTGTGTGTGTGTGTTTGGTACACAGAGGGAGAAAGAGCACCATGTTGGTCCATCTGGTCCTACTCAGGTTTTGCAGAAAAGTTAGCTCATTAGCAAGTGTAAATGAGACAGTGATGTCTAGGTGTCTCCTGTTCTTGTGCCAAAGGCTGCTGAGGATGTCATCGAATATTGTCAGTATTTCAGAGTTTAAACTAGGACTATACACACAAACACGTATGTTGTTTAGTTTTACCTTCTTGTGCTTCTACTGAGTTGCAGGCTTTTCTGTCTAAACTAAACAGTGCATTTAAGTTGATCCTTGAGTGTAGGTTCCATCCTACCTTTGTTTGTCTGTTTACATGCAGAGCACTAACACCACGTGATGAAGCTCCCTGTCAGTCTCTACATACATATATTATAGTCTGGACACACACGCAACATGAGTGCTGCCCGGAGGCATAAAACTGCAACTTTTAATCTTATGAAAAAAAGACTAAGAATCAGAAAATGCAGTCAATGGTGAGTACTTTGACTTCTGTTCTGTCGCGCTTTTTTGCCATTCGCTGCAACATTTTGCAGTTTTGTTGCTTTCCTCTGCTGCTGTGCTGTTCCACAAACAAACAAATCTGACCAAGCTTGTGACAGACTGTCCCTGAGCTCGCTAACCCGCCAGCACAGTCTGAGATGCACAATGTCTGAATGAACGTGAACACGCAGGGAGAAACATTCTACATTCGCATAAATCTGAATACCGATGCAGTTGGACACTGGCAAAGTGGAGCGAGTTCAATGTGCACTGCATGCTGAGGGAATCTGATCATATGGCTCACTGCTCTGCTCATAGATGTTTGGACCTTATATGAAACACACGACTACATGGCAGCTTCTGTCTGCCTGAGCCTCTGCTCACTTATATTGAGTTTTTTACACAAGGCAAGGGTTTGAATACTTCTTTCGCTGTTGCAGCGCCTCAGCAAAAAGACAACTAAAATGCTTCTTCATGTTAAGTGTGTGTTTAACTGAAAAGAGCACACGACAGGTGACATCAGAGGAAGTGAAGGCAGAAAACCTCTGCGGCTTTTCACCCCTTGAGAGTGATTCAAGCCCAAATGATCTGCACATCTTTTGCAAAATATGGAGTTGCCATGACAACCAGCAGTGTCTTCCTGTTTCCTCCTGAACTGTTGGGGGCCCTTCACTGGTGCAGCAGTGCACCGGTGGTCCCATATAACTTTCTTTTGATAGGTTTGATAATTAAAGTCTGAAATTGATTTTCATTTTGTGTGGTGTGTTCATTTTTGACTGCAGATGTGTTTTTATTTTATTGAAGTATTACACAAGGAGTCATGTGTCAGTCAGAATCATGACAATGATGGAGCTGTCTGTGTGTGCTGCCCTCTACAGGCCCCACACTGCCCAGACAGGGCCCCCAGGTTCAGAATGGCCCCACAGAGGAGATGGACCTGCAGAGAAGGTAAGGACAACACAAACACCAAGAAGAAAAAAGCCAAAGGGTCACATACACACTTTAACATGTCTCTGGATTTAAATTAAAAGTGTGTTCACCTTGTTTCTTCTTCATCTGTCTCCCCCTCTACTAACGTTTCTGTTGTTCTTCTGAACTCATTTACAAGCAATCTTATTTTCACCACCTGTCTACCAGTCTTCCTCAGACACACACACACACACACACACACACACACACACACACACACACACACTCAGAGAAACCCTGCATGCTCACACTTGTTTTTCTTCCCCATACAAGGCCACTCTTTCCCACAGGTAATAATAAAACTCTGGAACAGCTAGAAAACACTTTGCATATGTACTCATATGCACGCGCACACACAGAGCTGTATTAATGGAGGCCAGCTGTTGGCTATGATTTTGAACTCGTTCACTAGAAAACATGTTTGAGGATTTGATTAGAACCCCCCCCCACACACACACACAGGCAAACGTAGGAACATGTTCACACATTATTGTTTTTATCGTCTTCCTCTTATTTAACCGCAGAGTGGAACACTTGTAGGCATTTATGCCGCCCCCTTTAGGTCCAGCAGAATCTGATCCCTTAGAAAATGAGTACCGTCATGTTCTTGGAATTTTGGCACCAGAACAGCAGTTCACCTGGCATTGCTTCTCACAAACTTTGCGTCTTTAAAATGTGACGCTGCTTTTCTGTTCCATTTTTGGAATCTTTGAGTTTGTCGTGCATACCTTTACAGACTTTGGACACTCAAATAAAATACTAAAATTAGCACCAGACCTGTAATCTCTTTGTGTGTGTGTGCACGTGCATGCATGTCTTTGCGTTTTTGCCCTCTTGCATTAGTCTCAGCTGGTGTGGAGCAAGGCAGTAACACTCCAAATGCTAGAGGTTAAAGTCCCTGTGGATGAACGGCACTAAAATATTAATTCTGTCATCCTTAAGATATGCAGTCTCTCTCTCTGCTCAGTTTTTCTGCCTGTCTCTCTGTCATTCACACACAATAAAACATTCTCCAGGTGTGAGTCAATGGTTTTCCTAATTCTGTTTGAGGTGAACGTAGATCTGCCAGGAATTTTACAGACTCTGTACGTCTGAGAGAGGCTGATGGATGTGGCTGCCAGCTCCACTTTGATTTCTTCTCTTTCTTTTATTTTTGACTTTTACCCTCTTGTCTCTGTTTAGCCTCATTCGTCTTTCTTTTTCTCCCGCCCTCCACCTCCCTCTTTCCCCAGACAGGGGGGGTGACAGACAGGTATCGAGTGGATCAGTGACTGAGGTCATCTGCTCATACAGGGGCCAATAGAAAGGGAGATGTGGAACAGAGGGAGAAGAGAATGATGCAGGGAGAGGAGGAGTGAGGAGAGAAGTGTAGAAATGAATTGCCTGCTCACTCTGCTTTCTGAAAAGGAAAGCTCAGATACTGTAAATTTTGGAAGATTGGTTTGAGGTCTGATTGTGATTGTTTATTAGGAATTTACAGATCAACAAAAGCATTTGCACATCTGTTTGAAATTATTATGAAACCATAAATCTTCAAGGATTTATAACAAAAATGATTTTGTAAAGTTAAACAGATTCAGTTAATGCATTTCCTGTATTGGGTGGTCATGTGAATTATCACCTTGTTTGCACAACTGAATGATATTCGGATTAGTTTACATTACCTCCATTGTTATATATTATGTGGCCAACACTTCACTCATCATTCAAACACCTTGCTTTGAAAGCTAAAATATTTTTATTTGTATTTTGCTAGTTTAATTGTCCAGAGCACCTCGGTCAGTAAGCGTTAGTTTCCCACCTGCTTGGACATAATTCATAATCAAAGATCCACACCAGATCTGCTCTGGGTTCCTCAGGCTGGAATACACACAAACTGCAGTTGATAAACCCAGCTTGCTCACCCACTCCACCTTTCAACACACACAGAGGCAGCGTGACATGAGTCTCTGTCCACTGTAAAGTCAGCATACTAATTAACCCTGTCAAATGGCCATGTTTTTGGTCTGGTTTGTCTGTTTGTCAGTAGGAAGGCTACTGGCCAGATTCTCATCTAAGCTGGACTAAGAAGGAGTTTGTAGAGTAGATCCTTATCACGGGCCAGATACACAATTTAGTCAGTGAGTGAGTTTTCCAAATGTTTCACTGTGGCTACATTCTAAAACACATATAAACATGTCCGCGCCTCCGCAGGAAGATGCCACATTGCTGGATTTTGTGTGAATTCAGACCCAATGCTTGTCAAACAGATACGCACACCTGCAGCTTTATACAGACGGAGCAGAGTGGAGAGACAGAGACAGCAATGTAACCTTGTCTCTATGTTTTTAGCCTATAATCCAACCTCACACACTGTACACACAGACTAACACCCAGACACATCCACACCATAGCCAAAGAATAATAAGAAAATACATACACACACACACACTGTATCTGAAGACATTGCAACAAATAGTGGATCATTAGTGATGGCTGAGAGGTGAGCTACACAGTCATATTTGGACATTCTAATAGTTTTATAATGCACTATATAGACAAAAGTATTGGAAAACCTTACCATTACACCAACAGGGACTTTAATGCTATCACATTCTAAACACACAGACAGCTTTGTAGCAGGAACAGCTTCCACTCTTCTGGGAAGGCTTTCCACAACATGTTGGAGTGTTTCTGTGGGAATCTGTGCCCATTCATGCAGTAGAGCATTTGTGAGGTCACACACTGATGTTGGATGAAAAGGACTGTCTCACAGTCTCTGTTCCAGTTCATCTCAAAGGTGTTGGATGGAGTTGAGGTCAGGGCTCTGTGTGGGCCAGTCAAGTTCTTCCACACCAAACTCATCCAACCATGTCTTTATGGACTTTGCTTTGTGCACTGGGGCACAGTCATGCTGGACTAGAAAAGGACCTTCAACAAACTGTTGCCACAAGGTTAGAAGCATAGCATTGTCCAAAATGTCTTGTTATGCTGAAGTTTTAAGATTTCCCTTCACTGGAAGTAAGAGGCCAAGCCCAACCCCTGAAGAGCAGCCCCATCCCAAAACCTTTGTCTATATAGTTTATATAAACACATGCTGATTCACATACTAGAACATTCACATTCTCAACACAGAAGAGTGCATTTTTGACCTTGGCAGAGGTATGCGCTCTCCAGGCAGGCATAAATCAGGTGTTTTATTATTTGTTCATTTATTATCCATCCGTTCACTCTGTGGTCACGCAACAGTGCAAACACAACATTAGTATTGGTTAAAACAAATCAGACTGTTTAAAATATTTATCTACATAGTCAAAAGAGAATCAGAGTTTTAATTACAGATTCTTAACCCTTTAAACACAGTTTTGGACACACACAACATAACCACATAACCACAACCAATGGAGGAAATTGCCAGATAACTCGTAACCTGCCGATTGATGACAAGCCTGCGCAACATTACAGCTAATGTTTTGGCTATGTCTTACTTCATTTAGTTCCAATGCTTTTCATCAGCATTGTGTGTCGCACTGAGCCATGGTGCCTGAAATGGTGACAGAGGACGAGAGGGAGTAAAGAAAGAACTGGAGATATGGATGAGTGTTTACAAATAGGAGCAAGAGTGATGTTTCCCCTCTTCTCATTCCTCTCTGCCTCGTTAGGTAACATCAACTAACCAATGAATGGACCACCTCGTTCCTGAGTGACCACACATGTTCAATCACACACAGCCTGCACTCATCAGTGTGGCCTCCTCTTGCTGGGTCTCCGCTCTGTGAGGAGTAAACACTGACATCATTCATCCACCGCGAGGCTGGAAAATTCAGATGTCTCTGTGGTGGGATTTTCCACAGTGTCATACGACAGCATGAAAATCTGATACACATCGTCGTTCTTTCTCACTGTCTGTCACCCATCCCTTTATTCATCCACTTCCTCCCCCATCTCTTCTCTAAGTCACTTAGAGGGATGTAGAAGAGGTGGACAACGTCATGATGGAATGACGGAAATATTCACTCCATGTACGAGTGGATTCACGGAGGGCTGAGGCGAACGACCTGTTCAGTAATGCAGGGTGCTACCCTCAGATTAAAAAGACATGAGCTGGAAATAATAGGCTGCGGTATAAATAGCTGCGTGGTGCGTGGGAGCAAGGGAGTGTGTGTGGGGAGAGAGGAAATGTGTTGCATCGTCTTGAATGAAGTGAAATAGAGGAAAAGAAAGTGAATATGTCAGTTAGAACTGTGTTAGCTCTAAGCATTAATTGCTGTTGGTATTTATCACTCTGAGGATGAAAACACCAGCAGCTGATGATGGCGACATGCTGAACACATGTTGACAGCATGTATTCTCATATGACAGTCACAGTTTTGGATTTAAACACACACTCCCCTACAACCAATATGTTAGCTTGGCTTTGATAACAAGGTTGGGGTCTTATGTTAGTGGGACACATGACACAGAGAGTGTGCGTGTGTGTATTTGCCACACTTGGACCAGATCCTCACTAGAGTAGGTCCATATGGTCCATCTGGGCTCCCATCCATTCAAACAACATTTCCTGGTTCTGTGAGCCAATCGGGTGAGCCGTTGAGTCGTGGCCAGCACATTTTGCCAGACTTCAGTGTCCCTTAAGATTTTGCACAGTTGTCATTTGTGGCAAAACAGGGTGTGACACAAATCCTTGCTCAAAGAAAATTACCACACATCCTGCTAAAGAACATATTACCGCTGATGTGTAACACCATTTGTGATTAAAGACAAACAAAATAGCAAGACCAACAAAAATAAATAGCAGTATGGTGAAATTAATTTCTACATTTACTCACCAAGTTCCTTGGTACATCTGAAAGCAGAGTATGTAACGTATGCACTTTGTCGTTCCGTCAAAAATTCCTGCAATGGATTGCTGTTACACTAACAATCCCACAATGCAATGTGCAGCGAAATGTAGCAGTGAAGAAGCAAAATGACAATGATTAGTAATTGTCCAAAACCTATAGTAGTTCTAATAGTTTCTACTGAGTGTCGGTAACACTACAGGGAGCTGCCAGCGAGTGCATGACGGAGTGATCAGTGTCAGGAGCTGGTTGGCATTGGGGAAAAAGGTGAAGAATGCGTGGTGGGTTGATGGTAGCAGCTCACAGAGCAGCATGCAAGTGTCTCCAGGCTGTGACTGCAGTATAGGCATGTGTCAAACGAGACACAATGCTGTATTTGCAGCTTACACTGCCACATTGTCACTTTCTGTGTAGTTTAATTTTCTTGTGTTCAGTTTTCCATTTTTAGCCCATTGATGTGTTTCTGTGATACTGCTCTCTTCGTTGTTGAGTTTTGTTATCGTTTAGTTTCTAACATCTAATGTAGTGTCTTTTTATTATTTTGTTAGCTAATGAATACACTCCTAACTGTTGGACTGAAGTAATTGTGTACCATTGCATCTTTGATCTTCATGCCCTTTGACTATATTCTGTCTGTATGGCCCTCCCCCTCCACATTTCTTGTTTCTTCTTCTTCTTCTTTTTTTTTGTTTAGCAGTAAGGCATTTGATGTTTCCAGTATTACCCTAAATCCTCTCTGACTCTGTCTCAAAGTGTCTTTGTATCACTCATGGTAAGTTGTTGCAAAGACGACAGAATATGCGTACATGTGCACGTATGTCCGTGTGCGGGGATTCAGGCCGTACCGCCTCCCACACTCCCTTAGCAACGGTTTCCCCGGCAACTCTTGTCACGAGGCAAATGAGACGCCAGTTAAACTGTGCAGGAGGCTTTTTCACAGCTTTGAATCCTATGACGTTTCCCTGCAAGGCAGAGAAGGGACATGGAGGGAAGAGAAGCCTGTTTTGGGTTCACCCATCACAGGCAGGAAACATGCAGACAGTGTATACAGTGGGATTTAATGTGGTCAGTATGCTATTAATATGTTTCAGTCATTCATTTGCCCATCTTGAAACTTTAGGCTCAGTCAGAAGTGGAATATAGTATATAGTACCTGCTGAACAGACAGATCACAGCAAAGAGTGTGTATCTTGACATTTCTGCTGCATTTTGCATTAATCCAAGTGCTGTTCAACTACCATTTTATAGACACCAGTCAAGCCAGCAGGAGGTCAGTGTAGGGTAACATTTGACTTTTATGTACACTGATGCTGATCACCACAGATGTATTGCCCCACAACTGAGAACAGCCTCAGTGACTTTTTCTTTCATTCTGCCCTTTAGAATCTGAGGGGGGAAAAAAGGGGAAAAAAATCCACCTCTCCTCAACGCTCAAATTGTTCAATTTTTTCTATATGTAACAACATTGGAAATCTTATTAAGAAAATGTACATGGGATAGATGCAAGCAAAAACTGCAACTCAGTTGGGTGTGTCGCAGGTCATGCATAACCCAGAAAAAGTGCAGGAAATGTCAGCTTTGGCTGAGATTGAAGGGACTGGTTCTTTATGACGCTCTCACTGTGTGAGCGCTGATCCAAGTGTGTAGCGGTAACTGTCTGATGGATGCGTTGCCTGGGCATGTTTTCACAGTGGTCAGCATGAAAGGAAAATGACAGGGCCTGGTCAAGGGTGTCTCAGTTACAGTACAGAAGCAACAAAATAAAAATAAGACGGGATGTTCAAAAAGTGAAATAGAAATAAAATCTTAAATAATCGACATTTTTCTGTGCTTTGTCTTAAGTGAAAGTGAGTGCAAGCTGATGGAAGGAGGTTTTCCCATATAACTGCCGTTCTCATGCGTGTTGTACTTGTAAAGTTTTGACAGTGAGACAAGCCGCTCCCACCACACAGGAATGAGTGTGCCAAGAAGGTGAGCGTTGCTGAAAAGCCAAGCTTTGTCCTAAGCTATTAATACTTTGATACTCTCTTGATACCACGTGTTTAAAACAATACAACATCTGCATTTGATATATTGAAAGTACCCACACTCCCTCACCACACAAACACGTCTGCAGACAGGTTATTGTAGGTGTGCGTGCGTATCATTTTGGAATGTCATGATCTCCTCCTTATAGGAATGCTCTGTTTGTGTGCTACACTAAATTACATGTTGAGGTGTTTGTGTGCATATGCGTGTGTAGCTGGGCGGGGGGCTGCCCTAGTTTGTGTTGCACTTTGCAAAAAAGGAACTATCAGCACTTAAGGTGGTTTATTCTAGCAGGTATCCCAAAGCAACTAATTCACAACTCTATTGTCCTTTCAGGCTAAATTTGGGTTTTTAAAACCTCCAGGCTAAAAGACATTCATCAATGCCAGCACAACCATTTAACTACAACAACAGAAACAACAGTGCAACTAGACATCGGTACAGCTGAGGTTGTCTCTCTGATTAGAACACATTCAGCAAGTAAGCCCTCTCACCAAGCGGGGATAATGAAGAATAATGAGGCATCACACATGATAACGGATTCACACTCTGTTAGTTCACATTTCTTTGCTGGAATTTGCTCATACAGCAGGAGTCCCTCTGGAAACACATGACATGGTAGCTTAGATCCTAAGGAACCTCCTAAGGGAGGGATAACAGGTACAGGGTTTTGAACTGGGTAATGCTCACTTGTTCTGAAGAGCATCAGATGTAGAGAACCTCAAAGCAACCAGAATTTGCACCACCGGCCACTGCTGGATTTTTATTATTTTGGCCAACTTCTTTCTCTAGCTGCATGATTTTATGTTTCAGATTGTTTCTGTGGTCGAGATACTTTATTCTTATAATGAGGTGAACTCCTCCATCATATGTTTTTTTTAAACTTTTCATGTTAGTGAATAAGCTTATGTCATCATTTGTTGATTTTTTTCACAAAACCTCAAGTAACCCTTAAGACCAGGGTGGTACCAAAAAAGTACCAGGTAATATCCGTAATGGAAAAGGAAAACAAAGGGACCCTCTGCTTTTTTATATGGAATAAGTGGATACTCTGTTGTCTTTTGTTATCTGTTACCAAGACACTTTGCTTCAGCTCTTCAACAATTAAAACATAGCTTAACCGCACTGTGGTCATTTAATAATGATAATGAGTCACTAGTTGAGACAGTGACAGAAGTTCTTGAAAAGCATCATTTGGCTCAGGGTTGTTTCAGCTGAAGCTCCAGGACTGTTTGTAGACCGCCGTATGTTTATCACATAGATCAGTGTCATTCACACAGCAGTTGATATTCTATTGAGAACCACCAACTTCTTTTCCATCAAACCCACATATGGATGTTGAACAGAAAAAGTGGTGAGTAGCTGCCAATGTTGCTGCTACACAAATTGTACCTGCTGTAGAACCCACACCCTGTCAGTATTTGGCTGCTGGCTACTGGCAGTTTAGCCATTTTTACATAGAAAAGAAAGAAAATTGTGATCTGCTTGATTAGACTGATTTTACTACCATCACACTATTGTATCACAAGCTGTATTTAATCATGAGGCGGCTCTGATGCTTTTATGGTGCAGATGATCCCTTAGGGACTCATTTGCTATCAGAGGGAGTGTATTATCACAGATGAGGGAAGACCTCAGGGGGGACTATAAAATCCTCAGAGATGTTGCCCTTCCATCAGACATAAATCCAGGTTAGCCTGTGTTTCTGTAATTACACGAACGGACCACCAAGACACCGTGAGAAGTGGGGCGGTTTGTGCCTGTCTGTCTGTCTGCCTGTCTGCCTGTCTGTCTTTCTATGGAGACAAAAGAGACTTGGGAGATTGGAGTGTAGCAGACATGAATAGAGAATGAGAAAAATGCCCTTCACACTTCTTTCTTGCATGCTATTGGTCAGGATAATCCTGTGAAGCAGATAGGTGGATCTGCAGCCACGTCACAGCTAAGCTCTGCAGGTTTGAAAGAATTAGCTTGTATTCACTTTAATCAGTCATAATGCACCAAACACTGCACTGGGGAAATTCTGTGATTAGATCCTTTTCATTCAGGAGAAGGTGTACAAAAGAGGGCTTTTAAAATTCCACCAGTTTGCAAAAGACTCAACATAGCACTTGTTATGACTGACTACTGCACATTAGTCATCATCTTTATTCAGATCTTCATCATTAATCACCTCATTGCGATCACCTTTGTTGACACCCAAATGAAACGTCTTTCACATAATAATGGCAGCCCAAGCTGACACTCACACTTTGTTATGTCTGAGAGGACTCTGAGGGGAACGCTGGACTTCGGGATTACTGCTACCATTTTAGCAATTTCTGGAGCCAGAATCCAAATTTGGGCTAAACTGAGGTGGACTTTGTGTCGCTGAGGAGAGAAATGAGCAACTGTCTGTGACGAGGTATTCCTTTTAGTTTACTTCAACATTTGTGACAATATTGTTGAATTTTTGTCTTAATATATTTCAGTGGCAAAAGAGGCATTTTAAAGTTGCTGCAAAGATCCAGCAATATAATACTTGTAATACTTCGGGATTTCCTGAAGGAAGGTTAAGATCATAATGACCCCTCAGTACTTTTTTCATTAGCAAAGTATGCCAAAATGCTCAAAACACTGAACTTTTAGAAGTTCAGTTAGATCAAGCTGCAGATCAGATAATAAGGAGAAAACATTAGATACAAACTCTTGATACTCGATGTTAGGGGATCATTTTTGTTCAGTACTCAGAAAGTATTGAAGCCCACTCCCGGCCCTTTAAATAAGCTACTGTTCAAACAATAAAATGAAATACAGTACAAGCCACTTTCTTAACAAGGAATAATCAACTTTAATTAACTCTTAAAGTCTATTCACTCTGTTATCTTTATTAGAACCTGGTTTGTTTTACACTAAGCCTGTCACTAAATGTGAACGTGTTAACTTTGTGTGTGTGTGTGAATCTGCTGGTCCAAACATGCCTTGAGACATGTATGCGTCACTAGTGAAGTGAGGTTTGTGTACTTGTTTGGAGTGCTTGCATTAAGCAACATTTATGCTGATGATTGACTTTTAGCTGTGAGTCAGCTTTCAGCAGAACAGGATGAGTGAGGCAGGGCAACCTGACGGGATTCAGCTTGATGTGTGTGTGTGTGTGTGTGTGAGCAAAAGTGCGTGTTGGCATTCAGCCCCACTTCCCACCATCTTTCTTCTTGCTTGTGTAATTTATGAATGTAACGCTCACTCATTTACAGCCAGTGAAATTTATGACCAAGTAAATCATAGAATGTGACAAGACGGTTGACGCTTCCAATTAAATGAAAGATTTCCTCGCAAATGTGAGTGTGTGTGTGTGTGTGTACACGTATTCCTGTAGTTGTGGGGACAAAAATCTGTTTACACAGTCACATTGTGAGGACCCACCATACTTACAAAATGCCCTCAGTGTAAATCATTAAATATTAGGGTTCAGTTTGCATTTGCTCCTCCAGTCACATATTTACTCTTTCTCTTATTCCCCTCATTCAAAGCAAGTCACGCCCTCACTGTGGTATTTATTTGTTCATAAAAATCTTTCACTCAACCGTCAGTTGTTGTGATGAAGGGCAGATTGTGTAGCTTTCCATTTATACCTCTACAAGATCCTTGTTAATGTGAGTATGGAGCACTGGATTTTCACACATGCTGTAGACATACTGAGTTTGTTTTGTTTTTCTTTTTGCATTTTGTACATCTATTCTGCTATTTTTAATGATTGTCCACAAAGTATATCTGATTGCTCCTCTCCTCTCCTCTCCTCTCCTCTCTGTCTGTCTGTCTGTCTCTCTCTCTCTCTCTCTCTCTGTCTCTCTCCCTCTCCCAGTCTCTCTCTCTCTCTGTGTCTTTCTTTCCCTTTCTCTCTCTGTCTCTCTTGCTCTCTCTCTCTCTCCTCTTTCTGTCTCTTTATCTCTCTCTGTCTCCCTCTCTCTCTCTGTCTCTCTCCATCTCTCTCCATCTCCCAGTCTCTCTCTCTCTCTCTCTCTGTCTCTCTTGCTCTCTGTCTCTCTCTCCCTCTGTGTGTCTCTCTCCTCTCTCTATCTCTCTCTCCCTCCCTCCCCTCTCTCTTTATGTCTCTCTCTCTCTCTTTTCCTCTTTCTGTCTCTTTATCTCTTCCTGTCTCCCTCCCTCCCTCCCTCTCTCTCTCTGTCTCTCTGTCTCTCTCCATCTCCCAGTCTCTCTCTCTCTCTCTCTCTCTCTCTCTCTCCCTCTGTGTCTCTCTCCTCTCTCTGTCTCCCTATCTCTCTCCCTCCCTCCCTCTCTCTCTCTCTCCCTCTGTGTCTCTCTCCTCTCTCTGTCTCTGTCTCCCTCCCTCTCTCTCTCTATGTCTCTCTCTCTCTCTCTTTCTCTTTCTGTCTCTTTATCTCTCCCTGTCTCCCTCCCTCCCTCCCTCTCTCTCTCTCTCCCCCTCTGTGTCTCTCTCCTCTCTCTGTCTCTGTCTCCCTCCCTCTCTCTCTCTCTCTGTCTCTCTCCATCTCCCAGTCTCTCTCTTTCTCTGTCTCTCTTGCTCTCTCTCTCTCTCTCTCTCTCTCTCTCTCTCTCTCTCTCTCTCCCTCTGTGTCTCTCTCCTCTCTCTATCTCTCTCCCTCCCTCCCTCTCTCTCTCTCTCTCTAAGTAAGCTCTGCTCATCTCATTTGATATTCTTATACAAACTGCTCTCACAGCAGCTTAGTTTTCCCACAGGGATTGGTGCAGTTAATAAAAAAACCCCTCACATACAGTAAATGGAAGTTGGCTTGAAGTCGTTTTCACATGCATGCAGACACTCCACTTGCATGGTTTCCCTCCACTGCAGTCTCACACATGCACCAGCACTTCTGCTGCTGCCTGTTGCTGACATCTAGTGACCAAATCGGGACCTGCAGGCACAATTTGAATTGAATGCCTACGGGAAAACCTCCCTTTATTAGCCAAACTTCAAGATCATTGACACTGCATATAATAATTTTACATTAAACAAACAAACAAACCACAAATGAGAGTTTTTACCTTAAAGCTTTGATTTTCTAAGATCTTCTGTGAGATGCTATAGCAGCAGTGCCCGGCCAAGGGAGGCTTTTTGCCACAGGCAGTCCTCAACTCAATGTGTGTGTTTTTAATGTGCCCAAATTTTAGCAAAGCTGGCTGTGGTTGCATAACAGCATGGCTACTGTGCCTAAGCGCATTTATTATATAATGACATGTCTTATATAATAACAACAGCAACTGTCCCTGGGTCGGGGGGGGATCAAGAAAGGGCCAACACTTATTTACTAAATTACTTATTCTGCTTGTCTTTGTCTTTTTTTTTCCTCCTCATCTATGCCTTTATCATCTCTCACCAGTCTTATCCTACACTCTTTTTGTAGGATTTGACAATAGACACAACAGGCATATTGTGAATTTATTTCCTCTCCTCTCCTCTCCAGGCAGCTTCAGGAGCTGCAGAAGCAGAAGGATATGGAGCGTGAGCGTCAAGACAGAGAACGTCAGGAGCGTGAACGCCTGGAGCGGGAGATGCTGGAGCGTGAGCGTCAGGAACGGGAACGTCAGGAGAGGGAGGCGCAGGCGGAGAGGGAGCGGCTGGAGCGGGAGCGCCAGGAGCAGCAGGAGCGCGCCGAGCGTGAGCTGATGGAGAGAGAGAAGGCGGAGAGAGAGCGGATCGAGAAGGAGCAGCAGGAGCAGTTGGACAGAGAGCAGCAGGACTGGGAGAGAGGGAGACGCATCTCCAACGCCGGTGAGTGATGTGCTTTGGCTTCCCGCTTACACACACACACACACACTTGCAAGATATGCACACATTTGTTAATTTAAAATGACTTCCAATTTAGACTACTCACTGCTCTGATGGATCGAGCAATACAGGTTGTCTTCAGTCTTTCTTAGGCTTGTTGGGCATAGAACAGAAGAACGGTAGCTTCACTGGTGTACAACTTTGCAAAGACAGACTGCACACTGCATGGATGTGTTGGGTAACAGTGAATATTGAATACCTGAGTGAGGAGCTTTTTTTATGAATTTCTCTCCAAACTAACTTTTTGAATGGAGCTAGTTTCTTGTATTAATATTGTGTAAAAACCGTGATGCTGAAGTTTGGACTGAGAATGAATTTCAGTGGATTACAGTTCCATGCTACATCCTAACTACATACAGTATACATTTCACTCTAAATCAAGTGTCTTAGTATTGTGGTTATGAGGTTAGCATTCAAAATCCAAAAATCCAAATCTTAACTTTTTGACACCAATGGGAAGTGCTGCAATACGTGTTCTAGTGCAGTGTCAGTCAAACTGTGACTGCCAATTAAATTTCTCAAACATCAAAATATTTTTTAAGGATGAGAGAGTTAATTTATTTTTTCTGCTGTTTTCCTGCTAACCAATATTTGCTTTACATTTTGCAGCTGAAAGCACCTCTTCCTTCTCCTTTGTGCATTGCAGTTATTGTAGAATAGTGTACATCAGCAATACAGTCACAGACCAAGTGATATTCTGCTACGCAGGATTACTGTACTGTAATATACCATAATAAGTTGACATAAGATAATATCTGCGCTAAGTTCAGTATTATTTAATAATGTATTTGGATTGGACTGGCCTTGGACTTGACTAGGATCAGCAGTGGACTTGAATTGGACTCTAGGAACTTGTCACTGGACTGAACTGACTTGAAGTTTGGTGACTCGACTACAGCACTGGTATGTAGTATTAAGTTAGGCCACAGGAGTCACCTGGGGCAGCAAGCTGAAATTAAACTTGGTGAAAAAATTGTGTTGCCATATCAGCTGAAACTTGTCTATTGTGTAGTAAAGCTCCTGTACAGAAGTTGTATTGGTTTCAGGAAGGTGCTGCTGACATGAACCTGACATTCAGTCTAGTGAAACTTGAAAATGCTTCCAATACAGAGAGCTCTTCTCTACCTGTCCAAAAAGGCCTAGAGATGCAGGACTTGAAGTACGAAAGGTGGATACCTGACTGGAGAGCAGCTTTCTGCGTCTTTTGCATTTCCCACTCAGGGTTGGTAGTGTGAGTGTTAGTGCTAAGCTACAGTATGGCCCACACTCTGCTCAACTGCCCATAGGCTGGAGAGGTGCTATGAACAGATTGCGAAGGCATTTGAGCATGATGTAAATGAATGTGTGAGTCTGTGCACGTGACTTTAGGGGTGAGTGGTTTTTTTGTTTTTTGGGGGTTTTTTTTCTTATTTTTTTGGAAATAGCACCAACAGCCCCAACACCAGCAAAAATCAAATGTAGATGTAATGGTGGTGTGCAGAACACAACTATGAAAGAAAATAAGATAATAACTGTGTCCTACTAATTCTTCTTCAATAATTATATTCTTGTCAGCGAACGTAAAATATCTGAAGCTGAGAGCATTAAAAACTCATTTTGAATGATATTTCATGTGCACTCACAGCTCAGCTCAGTCTCAGTCAGGTTTAAATATGGGTGAAATATTATGACACACTTAAATTCAGCAGCAGCTGCAATGAACAGGAGCCACAGGTGGAACACACACAGAATTTAAATTAGAGTTGTAATGGATTAGGCTCTGTGTGATAGGAAAGGAAAATCTGTTACATTTAAGGAATGGATCAGTAGGGAAGGCAGTGTTGTGTGACACGCTTCAGTGCCATGCTCAGCCTATTAGCATGCATGCATAAACACACACACACAACACAGTTCAGTGGTATTGCTCAAAGGTTAAAAATACATCGTCCGAGAGAATTCTGGTGAGATCCTGAGGGATGAATGTGTGTGTTTGTGTGTGCATGTAAATGCCCCAGGAAACATGTCAAACGCAATAACAGACAAGAAACATGCACACCGGGTCACACGGGAATGCAGGAGCACACACACACACACGTGTTCTGTGTGAGTCTGTTGAATTAGATGTGAGCTTGTGTGTTAAGTTATACAGTAACACTGAGGTCAACGAAGAGTCTGATACTAATGCGTGGTGGTTTGAAGTGTCTGTGACTGTGAGATCTATGCTCTGTCACTGTCTTCTTAATCACAAAATGGACAGACAAAATGTTCCTAGAGCAGCTGTCAAGATCGGTCTCACTCATTTTCCTGAGCCAACTCTTCATTTCCAATATTATGATGCATCTCATATTTTCCACTATAGGGTGAAAACAAAATTAAGTTTGACAAAATGAATTTAGTCTTTTTCTTCTTCCAATATATTACACAGGTTTTGTAAGTTTGACAAATTGTGTGATAATGTGCTGAATTTTTGCACATTAAATAGATAATCACTTATGATGCAGCATAGATTCTGTTAAATGCGTGAAGTTGCTTTCCGCCAACAGTGAAATGTTATGAAGGTGCATCAGTAAGTACTTCACTTTATGTACACACGTGTAACTTCTGATACTGCATGAACTATTATTGCATACTATGAGTCCTTACTACAGTTGGTTGTTGAGGTGTGTGTAGGTGAGTATAGGTGGTCATAGTCTGCCTTATACAGTAAGCCCCAGCAATCAACATTAAGACCCTTGTATAATTAAGTAGAATATAATTCATTACAAGCTTTCAGACTGTTGACATAATGCATCAGAACGCATCAGTGGTGTATTTATAAGAGTGCTCACAAAGCATTATGAAGACATCATAAAACACAATGAATTCCCACTTAATGCACAATGTATGTGCTCTACTAAGCTTTCTCTGTTGGTGCTTCAGCTGGCTGAAAATGACTTTATTAAAATTTTTAATTAGAACCCATGCTCAGGATGGCTAAATACACTGAATAAGTTTAAGTGAGAGTAAAGAAGTGATCTGTTGGACATGTTTTTTTTCCCAAATATTTCTTGCATCTCCTGTTTTTGCGCACACTCACTCTCCAGTTCTGCACAGATATGTGTGTCTAAAACTTCGCCATTGTTCTTCTGCATTGTTTTAGAGCTTGTTTAAATGTGCATTCTGTGTTTTCATAGTATACGTTATGGATATTAATTGGTGACATCCAGGCGTATATTTTTTTCTTTTTAGATTTTTGAAACTTGCATTTTTATTTGAGGTGGTCTCCTGGAGGTACTTTCCTTTTTTGCAGCTACTGCCTTTTTATGTTGACGTTGTCCCTTAAGTCCTGTTGGTTTGGGAGAGAGGTGTTGGCTGCAGTATGGATTTGACATCTTCTCATGTGTGCGTGTGCGATTAATATTCTTGCGTGCACGTGTCCAGCTCTCCGTGTAATCAGTGTGTTCTGATGGTGTGTTGATTATTGCAGAATGGCAGAGCAAAGCTGCTGCCTCTCAGTCACATGACCCGCCCAGAGCAACAGAAGATTGGAGAGAGGGGGAGATAATCAAAGGGGGGGGGGGGGGGGGGTTGGTAGAATGATAAAGAAGGATGGAAAAGGTCAGAGGAAGGGGGAGAAGAAGAGAATGATGGAGATGAGGAAGTATGTTGTAGTGAAAGAGTTGGCAGATACAGAGATGAAGAAGTTATGCATGAAGGAAATATCTGGGATAATATAAAAGACTTGTAAGAGACAGAAACAACATGTGTAGTGGAGTGGAAATCGGAATGAGCATTGATTCCACTTAGAGGAACATACATGTAGCATGAGTTGTCAGAGCATTCGGTCGAGAGAAGCAAAAACAAGTCACACAGATGAAGAGGAGATGGAAAAAAGTCAGGGAGTCTTATGAATCCATCAGTTTATCTGTCTTGTGACTGCTGTGAATTCCGGTACAGTTCTGCAGTCTGTCTCCCTCTCTCTCTCTTTTTCTCTGTGAGTCTGACCCAGCACAGTCGGGTCAAGGTGGAGTGAAACTGGTATGATTATGCATGCATTGGGATGTGTAGATTTAAAACATGTCTGCAAGTTGGTGTGTGACTTAGGTTTCCTTTGCAAGAAAGGAAAATGTGTAGACATGTTATGCTAGAGCAAGAATAATTCAAATCCAGTCACAAGAACGAGGACTCCAGAAAGGTGTAAAATCACATCACTTCCAAGGGGAAGTGGAGCAGAAGGTGAGCAGAGGATTAACAACTTTACACCATCCCCGCACACACAGAAAGCATATGGCAGCTCCATATAACGCAATCCAGGCTACGCTAAGCGCTAGAGTAGCACATAAACACAATCAAGGTAATTAGACAGAGAGGGCTCGACGCTAACGAAAGAGGTTTAGGACAAAATCACCACGTTTCAATGATATGAGGCAGTAAGTCCTCCCACTCACTCCCTGTAAACCCATTAAAAAGACAATAGAACAACAGAAAGATGTTATTAAATAGCATTAAGATCTGTAAAGCAGAGATGTGGGGGGGAACATAACTGCAAGAGAAATCAGTGCCACAAGACAGAAAGTGTTTAGATTGTAAGAATTAAAACTAACAACAACACTACCAACAAAACCAAACACTGCTTCACCTATACATCCTATAAGGAGATGACTCGGGTAACACGAGAGTCTGACTCTAACCAGCCTCAACACTACCTGCTGTACTGGAAATGTACATTAACGGATCAAACAATGACATTAAACAAGACAACAGTAATGGTTCACTGTAGGACAAACTGGAGAGATGGATCTGTTGTTGGCTAGAGGGTTTCATCTGCACCGTCACCAAGAACACCATTCTCCCTGAACCTTAACCCAAGGCTCCAGGAACACATTTCATCATGCCAAGTATCCTGTAGGAAGGACCTGCACCAAGAACCTTGGCTAGAAATCTCCACAAGCAAGACATCAGATTTTCACACCATTATACTAAACTAAAAATAGCACTTTGAATGTGAAAAAACGTTTGGTCGAAGACATCAGGCAGATACGTACACGCTCAGATTCATTTACTTGCAGGTTGTTTTTATTTTTAAATGGGAATTTGGTTTCAGAATGAAATCTAAAAATCCGAATCTAAATTTGTTCCGAGCTTATTACATTTTGAAAAGGTGTTATGTTAACTGGTGCATGTTGGGTAAAAGAGGTAAAATTCCTTATATGACTTGATGTCCCTGTGCACATTGAACGGGCTTGATGATGTTTGTGATGAGTTGCATCTACTTGGTTACTCTTCTTCGGCTGTGTTACACAGCAAACTCTCCCTCCCCTGACTCTTCCTCCTCAGTCCATTTGTTTTCCGATATTCTCTTGTAAACAAGACTGTGAAAGCTTTGTGTCTCTGGCTCTGTCCTCACTGCTAACACATGTCCACTAACATAGTAGCATCACTACAGCCCAAGAAAATACACAGAACCTGGAATAAAACTTTGGTTTAGCTCTGTGCTGGTTGTTCCTGCTTCATCTGGCCCCTTCTCTTTTTTCCTCCCTCCCTTCTTCCTTCTCTCTTTCCTGACCTGCTGTCTTTCCCTCCTGTGTGCATGATGGCTACTTCCTTTCGGCCTTTTTTCCTTCCTTCCTTACGGTGCTCCCTCCCTTCTGTCGTGTCTTGTCCTTGGTTTGTCCATTTGCGTGGCGTGCGTTTAGCCTTCGAAAGCACTTTGTACACTCCCACGCCTCAGGAGTACAGCAGGACGTCCTCCACACCCGTATCTCCATCCACCCCCACTTACCCAGCACCCGGCACACCATTGCCCTCATCCACCACTCCCCCAACCCCACCTCTAAGGCATTCGGCCTCCCGATTTGCCACCTCACTTGGTTCTGCCTTCCATCCGGTCCTGCCTCACTACGCCACAGTACCGAGGCGACAGCAGGCCTTTCCTCAAGCCCCGGCTCCTCCTCCTGCTCCAGCCCCTGCCCCGATCCCACCTCCGCCACCCAAGTCTGTGGTGTGGTCAGCGTGCAGCTTCACTCCCTTGCCCCCCTCACCCCCTGTCATGATAAGCAGCCCCCCAGGGAAGGCTACTGGCCCACGGCCGCTCATCCCCATCGCAGCACCTTCGCCTCTCACCCAGAAGCCCCCCTCACCGGCCCCCAATGGCCCACCCATGTTCCCTGCACCTTCTCCTGTGACCATCCCACACAGCCACACACCTATCGGAATCGCATGCCCCACTCCGCCTCCCCCACCTACCACGCCCCCTCTGCCCTCCCCCATAACTCCCCTTCCGTCCTCCTCCGTCTCGTCTCCCCCCTCCTCATCCCAGGCTCCTGGTGTGCCCTCTCCCTCCACAGCACCCCCTGCTGCTGCAGCTGCTGCCGCCACCTCTGCCTCCGCTGAGCACCTCTCCCTTCCTGTGGGCCTGGGTCTGTCGGGGCCAGGGGAGCCAGACACAGCCACAGGCCCAGAGTCCCACCCACCTCAGTGGGGCTCCACCTGTCAACCCCAGCCCCAGGGTAAGGCCTTCAGTCCAGATTCTTGTCTCTCTTTTTCATTGCCTCTCTCCCCTCTGCCTTTCACTGCTCGTTGACTTACACACTAACAGGGGGGGCTGGTGAACACTGTTGGGTCTGTTACCTTGCATCTGAACTGTAAGTGAGTCAAATAATACATGCTGAGGCAGGAGAGGCAGCTGCTGTGTTGACCACTGTGGGATCTTCTGTTGTAGTAGTCTCTGCTGTCTAACTTCCTTGTCCGTCTCATAAACTGCATGTATGTCCATGTGCTTATAGCTTAAAAGTCTTGGTTGGCTGATTGTTCATTGGAAGTATGTCTGGTCCTTGAGTGTGGCATGTGCGTCTATTTAATAGTAATCTGTTTTTATATGGATACAGATCACTGACTGAAGTCTGCACACAACCACTGCCTTTTCCATCTCTTGGTCATTTTTTGTTGATCCATTTCTCAACCAGTTCAGAAATGTTCAGAAGTTCAGAATTTTTTCTCTTTTACCTTTGTGTTCACTTTGCCATTTGATTTTTCCCCATCATGTGACTCTTCACTGTGTGTCCTCTGGTCAGTGTGCAGTCAGTCAAACTCAATGTGAGCCCCCTCCCTGTATCTAATCTTACAGCAGGATGTGCTCTGTGAATCCCAAGGGTTCAACTTAGTTGTTGTACAATATTGTAATTGCTTTCCCACCTCAGCTTTCATTCACTAAAATGTAAATAGATCTGACATTTGCATTTCAGTTTGAATTTTAAGAGCAAGGAGGACATCAAGCATTTCTCCTTGTTTTTCATTTGATTCAAATGAAATTTAAGTCATTTGATTTACGTCATTTCGATTTATTACGTCACCAAATATGGAAACATTTCACATGAATTATTTACTTTATTAGCTCAGTTTATCATGCTAGAAATTCACTTGTCATGGCAGCTGATTTCCATGCAAAGGCAGCAGAGCTGCACTGACCTTTATCTGCTCGTATTTCTTTTATTAGCCACAGGAGGTGTTCTAATGACCTTCGACCTCACATATCATCACACTGGAATTGAAGTGACTGCTGGTTTGATATTGATCACAGTGCAGCATGTTCACATTCCAGCATAGATTACTGATCATGGGTTTAAGCCTGCCAGGAGAACTGGGGGTAACATCATTATTATGCTCATCAGAGTCAAAGTAAACGTCTTTATGGGTGAAAAAAAACAAACAAAACTAGTTCATATTTGTTAGATTTCAGATGTGATCATATTGTGTCAGCCAATGAGTTAGAACATGGTTCTTATGTAGGCAGATGGCCTACAGTCCTTAGTTATTTGTCTTCTGGTCATTATGTATCACTTTGATTGTGTCATTATGAGTGTGTGTGCCACTGCGCCACAAGTGTGTCTCACTGTGTCTTCTTTTGTCTCCTTTATTGGAATGTATACCTCCCAGACGGAATTATCATGAATTATTAAGAATTAATGGCATACGTCTAACTATCCATCCTGTCCCTCCTGCTCACTAATGCTGCATGCTGACAAAATAAGATTTGCTGTGATGTGATGTGGCATGCTGCTGTATGTAGTCCATGTTTCATTTGAAAATGACATCCATCATCATTGCACTACAATTTCAAGGTGCAATCTGTTGATGTGACTTGTAGGACACTTCACACACTTCACATTTGCGTTCTAATTTTAATTTTTATCAGATTTGTGGAATACTGCAATAATGCAGTGATGTATGATAAAAGTGTGTTTGACACGGAGGGTGTAGCTAGAGAAATATCAAACACTGATTCTCCTCCAAACCAGTGAGACCAGCCTATGCCGGGGTTAATTCTGCATCTATACTGAAAGTTAGACAGCTGCTTTCATAGTCAAATTAATCCTGATCCAGTGTACAAGAAGTTCCCTCAGTGCAGATTTACAGTGATGTGTCATTTGAGACACATGGTGAAATGTTTTGAGGCTGCAACACAATCATCAGATTTTTGCTCTCTATTGCTTTCTTAAAAATGCCAGTTTGAACTTAATTGTCCAACCCTGTGTCGTTGCCTATCCCCCATCCTACGCCCCTCCCCCTTATATGTCTGCCCCCCCAGACATGGTGCAGTCCCCAGGGTTGACCACTCCAACCCCTCCCCCACCTCCACCCCTGCCACCCGGCTCCACTGTGACCTCCGCTGCCGCCACCCCAGCAGCCACCCCCACCACCCCAGCCGGCCACCCTCCCCCACCTCCACCTCCTCCACTCCCTCCTACACTGACTCAAGGCGGGACCCCCCCTCCTCCACCAGGTCCACCTCCTCCTCCTGGAGCCCCACCCCCTCCCCCGGCACCTCCCCTTCCCGCTGGACTGTTCTCTCCCGTGGAGGACCGCCCCGTCTCAGGTCTGGCCGCTGCCCTCGCCGGAGCCAAGCTGCGTAAAGTGCCAAGGGTGAGCACTTGATTGGTTATTTGATCAATGTCTGTACTCGAACAGCTCTTTGTATCTGTACCATTCAAGTTATAATACATAACAGCAATCTGAAGATGATTAGCTGCATCACTCACACACAGTTTTGTTAGTTGTTGTGTCCCTTCTGTGAATACTGTGTGTGTGTGTTACACACACATAGCCCACACACATTATAATTACACAGAATCGCTGTCACTGAAACATTCATGCACACACTCCACGTTCACGCATGATCTCACACACACAGTCACCATCTGTCACATCTCATCTCAGACTCGGGGGAGGTTTGCGTGTACTGCTAACAGCCTCCCTACAAAGCACTGTTTGTCTACTTGCATGTGTAACATGACAAAATACAGAAATCAACTTTAAATTTGACAGAAGAAATAAAAGAAATGTGTGGCTTTTTTTGATATAAAAATGAACAAAGAATTAAGAAAAGATCTGACCAAGAAAAATTGTGACTGTGTAAAACATAAATATAGAATGTGATCATGTGCTAATCCTTTTTGACATACACTCAGTCAAATAGTAAAAAAAAATATGTTTAATGTTTGACCTCATCAACTTCATTGATTTTTGTAAACATAGGGTTATGCTGAATTTGATTCCAGCAACTCATTTCAAACAAGTAGGGACAGGAACTCTCCACAGGTGAACAGGTTCATTGCTAACAGGTGACAGTGTCATGATCACATGTGAAAGGAGCATCCTCAGAAGACTCAATCGTTCACAAGCAAAGATGGAGTGAGGTTCACCACTTTGTCAAACGCATGATTGTGTAAAGAATATTACTCCAGGGGCTCAGGAACACTTTGTAAAAGTGCTGTCAGTAGTCAGAGTTAGTTTGCAAATGATTGCATTGTTTTCTTTATTTACATTTTTCACAGTATTCCAACTTGAATGGAATCAGGGTCTATTGCTCGCAAAATAGGGTTAATCCTTCCCTCTGGTTGTAAAGTACTCTTAACAGTAATTTATTTTTCACAAGAGATGTTCTTCTTATCCCTTCAGAGTGACGATGCAGGGGCAACTCTGGCAGCAGCCATGTTGGGGGTGGGAGGGGCCGCGGGGGCCAAATCGGAAGCGAGAGGCAACGGCCCTCTGCCCGGAGGAGGAGGACTTATGGAGGAGATGAGCGCTTTGTTGGCCAGGAGGTACAGGCACATCACATGTTATTGTTAGCTTTAGTTTATCTAAAGCTAGGCACACGTACTTACTGTTTCTGATGAGTTATAGATATTGTTTCGTGCATTTTCAAAATTTGAAATTGAAATACCGCTATGTGCTGAAATCAGAATCGGAATACTTTATTGATCCCTGGGGGAAATTGGGTGAAGGGATGGCCGCTGTTCATACTGAGCAGAACGGCTAAGTAATGCCTATACGTGACACGTATATCTGCATTAAAGGCTTTACTCAAAAGCTTGAGTTCGAACTTATATTGAAAAGTTGTTATTCTTCAACATGTATCTGTACCCGGGGTCTCTTTCTTACAGGAGAAGAATTGCAGAGAAGGGCTCATCACCTGAACCAGACCAGAGATCAGTAAGTATCACTGGAGCCGCTCTGTCTTCGTTCATCTCTGTGATATCTACACGTTGTTTGATTTAGGTCCAAAATATCATTACTTAGCACTGACAGCACAATAACTCCTCTGTGTGATAACACACAGGGCTCCTCAGTGAGTCCAGACGGCTACTACATTCACTACATTCCTATTTGTAATGAGTCTTCAGTCACTCAGTGCTTTATCTGTGTCATCACTACTCTCGTATACCATAATGTCTCAAATACTTCACTGAACTGCAAAGAAGCTTGTTATCAGCCTCTATGATGTATAAGTGTATTTCATCATATTAAGTAATTTTTCTGTTTGACGGAGTAAAAAGCAGCTCTGCATTAAAAGGAGCTCTAAAGGCATAAAAGAGGTTTTTCCCCAATGGAAACTCAATCAGTTTTGTATTGTTTAGGTTGTCACAAACCACCTGTGCACTAAATGCATTAGTAGCATTTACACAGTGATTTACACCTCCGTAAAAAGAAAGGAAATGCAGACAAGTGGGTGGTGTTATTCTGGATGTTATTTACCCATTTATCATTTCACAGAATTGTATACTTTTGCATGTTTTTTTGTTCTCTGGTGGTTTAAGTGAAAATGAAAACACAGTCAAAATGTGGCTGAGTCTAGCCCCTATAATCACCCTCTAAGTGTAACCCATTTTTGACCTTTGAACCTTGTGTGTGTGTGTGTGTCTAACAGGAGGAGGGTGAGATCAACACAACTCCTAAAATGTCAGCCTGTAGCACACCAGGTGAGTGTCCGAGGACAACCAACAGTCACAGTATGCATCTTCCTAACACAGGCGACGAGGATCCAAGCATTAATCTAGTTACATTTTCCCCCCGGTTTGATGCTCTGGAATCACAGCAAAATCTGCTATTTTATTCCTGAAATTTCACTTTTTTTTTTCTAAAGAGTACTCTAAAGAATAGCTGGTTTTCATGTTTCTCCTGTGTTGTTTTCGTTCTCCAGACATGCCCAGGAAGCCATGGGAGAGAACAAACACCATGAACGGTAGCAAATCTCCAGTTATCGGAAGGTACAGTATCTCCCCACTTACTTACACTTTATGTATTTATGGTGTATTGAAGCAATTGCATCTTACAGCACATTAGATATCCTAAAATAAGTACAGAAGTCTAATCTCCCAAAGTATATTTTACATCATTATTTGTGTTTATTGTCTATCTTAATGCTAGCAGCGATGCTACTAAACTTTGACAGTAAAAGAGACCATATTAAGGTTGGCTTTAGCATGATGTGTTGCTGGAGCCGTTCAGTACTAGCTAACATCACTAAGGCTTATGTCGCCTTCGTGTGCGAGTTGAGGTGTGTGAATGAGCAACAACAGCTTAGTGTCAAACTTAGCTAAGCAGTTATCGAAGCTACTGTTTTTTCTGGATGTTGTCAGCCTTTCATTGATTGGATGAAAGCGTCACCACGACATGTGCATTTTAACTTTAGGAGATGTTAACTTTTAGGCGCTGTTAACATCTAGGTGGATATATCTCTCCAAGGACATAATTACACCATTAGCTCAGCAAGGTTTTTGCCTCTCACAAACTACAGATTTGCTTAATATAGTAGAGATTGCTCTTCATACGTCTAAAGACATGTCTGTAGCGCTAATTCTCTACGTCAGTTAACGGTTTTCATTCCTGAGTAAATGCATAACTAGAATACACTCACAATTACAAGTGAACAGAAGTTGAGTAAATGCAGTCAGGGATATGTTGCCAAATAGTTGCTGATAACACTTCCAGGTCACACTGTAGTGATTAAGTGAGACCACTAAAAGATAGTTACTGTGAGTGTAAATAGTTCTAAAGGTTACAATAAAAGAAGTCTGAAAATCAAGCTCAGTGTGTCATGAACATCACGTAGCCAAGGACATACACAGATAGATGCTGCGCTGTAATTTGTAAAGTCAGTGTCTCTGCTGCTCACACAGAAGAGAGTCTCCGTGGAGAAATCCCATGGGAGCAGATTACTCCAACAGGTAGAGAGAAAAAGCCCTGGACAGTCTGAAAAATCCTTTTCTTTAAAATGATTTCCTTTTTTCCATTGAGGTTTGCTGTGCTGGACGTGTTTTGGTTGGAGAAGGGTTATTTTTAAATGCTTGTATTAGACATTTGGAAGGAATCCTGTGTTGTCTTTGTATTCTTTCCCACATTTGCCAGCCTGCAGGGGCCAGCTCTGTGTTATCTGAAGCAGTCATTGTCTGTATGACAGATTCCTTTTGTAATCTAGTCTTTGTTTTTGCATGCTGCTCTGCCCGCTGCCCTCCAAACTCTTTCCTTTTTTTTTTTTTCCTTTAAAACAAGGAAATCCATATTCGCACGTCACACACTGTGCACCCACCCTATCATACACGCAGACACAAAAATGAGTGTCCGCCCAGCACAGAGTAGACTTGGCACAGTATTATCATTGTAGAGCCAGAGCAGATCCAGCAGGCGCTCACAGATAAGGCCCTGCTGTGCGTTAAAGTATATGTGTGTGCGCGCATATGGACGAGAAAGACGACCAGATGGGCGTTTTTGATTCCAGCTTATTAAAAGTGACTTTGATATGTGAGAGCTGAGCACACTTGTTAGACTTGTTAGACCTTGTCAGCTCGCATCCCTGCACGTTTTTAGAGTATTTTACAATTGAAAAAAAAAGTTACAGTCAAAAGCGATCATGGCATGCCAAACTGTGATTAAAATTTTGAAAGAAAACGTAATATAACTAATATAATATAGCTTAATATACATAAACTTTTGCATACACAAAACAGTAGCAGTAACAGCAACAACTGCTCTACATACATTATCTTTACACACAAAAGTGAAACTAAAGACTTTATTTCCGTGTTCCGGTATACAGTATTTCCAACCCATAGCTATTAAATGACTCGCTGCCAACCTCATTTCCTTTTCTTTCACTTCTCTTCCTGTCACACTTCCTTTTTTGAAAGTGACTGGCTGCTGTGTGAGTTTTTCCTCAGGATAGTGCTCACACAGAATTAGGAGCTCTCTCAGTGTAGCTGCACCTACAAACTCTCCTTCCTTAATTACTGGCATCCTCCTGGCTTATCGCCTTTCCTCAGATGCCCGAGAAGGAAAAATGCTGCTATTAGGTGTCAAGTTTCATTTTTCAAAGATGTGGATTGAAAAGAATGTTGTTTCTAGATGTTCTGTATTGAGGAACATTAGAAATAAATGACTGTACATACTGACTCTTTTGTGACATGTGTGAGAGGACTAAAATCTTTTACTTACTAAGTTTCATGGGTTGCTGACACCTCTTTGTCTGTGTGTGTGTTTATGTGTGTTTTCACGTGCATGTCTAGCTGAGTGCTCTCCTCAGGGGGTTGTGCGCATGCTATTACCAGGATTTGGTTCCTAACCACAGTTTTAGCAGCATCCCCTTCATGTGCACATTCTGAATTAAATGATTCTGCTTTAAAGATATATAAATTCAACAGGGTTTACCATCAGATGCCACAGCAACAATTAATCATGATGAGGAAGGAGCTTTCTTATGTGTGCTGATGGTTGCTTTTCCCATTAAGGGATTCCAGGAGAAATTGTGAAAACATATGGCTTTACATTAGACGGTACACTGACTTGAAGCGAAGAGTCGCCAGGCTGTGAAATCCAGACGGTGATTTCGGTCAGGATGAGATTGGACGCCATCTCCTTTGTTAGCAAAATGACCAAAATATATCCCCTTGTTAACCTGACATCCATCTCCATCCCTCCTCGGTCACTAATAGGCAGACCACACTCTGGATCTGGGCCCAAATGCTGACTTATAACTGATAAATCATTGAGAATTAATACATTCTTGACAAAGCATTTGTATTTTCACTGGCGCAGCTTCTCATAGCGCTGGCGCTCTGGGAAACTCACAGACCAATTGCATAGATTGTAAATCATCTCACATGATGCTACTGAGCCAATCAAATCTGTGCATTCCATGTCCCAGGTCAGCGAGTGCGATAGATACACACGGGGGGAGAGACGAGACGGGACGAGGGACAGTAGTAGAGGAAATCAAAGAAAAGGGGGGGTTGTCCCTCCTGTTAAAAATTGATAAATACCATTAAGTACCAACTAATTGTTAATAATACCTCTGCACATTCTTACTAGATGCAAAGGTTATGTCATATTAATCACACTTAATTGTTTTCAACAGTCCAGGGAAAGTCTGAAGGTGATAAGGTCTGATGTTGTGGTTTGATCTTTCTAAATCCAAAACATGTATTTATTTTCCATACATGATAGTAATGTAGTAACGTGTTCTTTGAGCGTCCAAGTTTTCCACCTCATTCCTGGCTTTTTTTTTTTAAAAAACTCTTTTCCACTGAGTTCATCTTCTGCTCTTTGTCTCTCATCACAGACCTAAATCCACTCCTACTCCTACTGCGTCCTTAAGTGCCAACGGTGTGCCAACAGAAACGGTCGACTATGACAGATTGAAACAGGTAGGTGAACATCTGGATTATTGTTTCCCAAATTTGAAGGTGAATTCGTATTTTCTCACTGTACATCAATCATCAATCTAATCCTGGCTGGTTGATTGTCATAACTGCACGTCATTCATTTGTAAAGAGTGTTTACCAACCACTGATGTAGTCTGATATGTTCATGTCAATACAATAAAGTTTTCTGGTTTCTCCTCAGAAACTTCACATTGTTACCGATTACGCATTTTGAGTGTAGACTCCTCAGCACGTACCACATTTGATTAATGAGAGCCACAGATAACTCTCATCTGATAAACAACTTGGCCTGAAGCATAACATTTGTTTGTTTTATGCTACGCAAACCACTGAAATTGGGGGTAAATACCAAAATCATATAAGGTCTACATGAAATGTGTGACTTTGTATTTGACCAACATACCAAAGCTGTTTTAAGTAATGGCCTGTATATTGAATGTATATTGAATGGTGTTAATGATGGGATGAATCATGCCTTGTTTGGTCTTGTTTATCTCAGCTTCTACTGACACAGGGATTTTAATGGGTCTCTTTGTTTTGTAACTACTTTTGCAGCTCTGTTAGTAGTATAACAGTGTGGGTGTGTGCAGTGAGCCGTCCTGTTATGAGGCAGCTCCTCCCTCTGACCTCTGTGAATGAGCCTGTTAGATAAGTAGAGTGTCTCTTTGAGACCTGCCTATCTGTCACTACAACTGCTCACAGCAGTTGTATGTACTGTACTCGCTGTTATTATCACTCTCTCATTCAGTGGGAGGCAAAGCCTCATGACATTAATGTACTCACATTCACACTCTTCTGTGTCACTTTACATCTTACTGTCATTAAGCTAGTCTTCAGGCCTAATCTCACAGGGATTATCTTACAGAGACAGAGAATCTCCCTTTGGCAGCTCCTCTATCCAACTAAATCCAGAGGCCAAAAGAAATTCTTGTTAGCATCTCCTCTTCATGTCATGTGACCATCTCCTCTCTGAGGTCTGACATTCATGACGCATGTGTCGAAAGGTGACTTACTTTTTTGTGCTTTTTTTTTTCTTTAGGATATTCTGGATGAGATGAGGAAGGAGCTGTCAAAGCTAAAAGAAGAGCTCATTGATGGTAATTATAATCCAAATTATAATTCTAATCTGACCTAACCTGTGCTCTGTATTCACACATCCTACAGCAAGACCAGCTGGTGTCAGGTGTCTCTCAGCATCAAACCAAACCAAAGGCTAACCAAAAGTTAGCCTTTCTGTTGTCTTTTTTCCCCTTTGTTTTCCTTCCTTCCTCCTACTGTTTTGTTTAGAACTTACATTTTCAGGGTTCAGTTTGTTATATTTGAACCTGAAATGCAGGCAGGAGATAAAAAGTGAAAAGACATACATACTCTGCTTTCAAAACATACACGAATTAATATGTTGGTGTCAATGGCCTTGTATTCTTACTACTCGTGTCTTATTGCAGCTATAGTTTGAGCTTAATAAGCTGCAGCAGTATTGTTGCTGCAGCAAAGGTCCTACAAACAAACTCCCTGAGAGTCTTCAGCAGCTGTAGTTTTACTGGTCCAACCGTTGGATGCCAGTGCCAATGGTTTTACAAATGTGAACCATTTTTATGACACCTTTAGGCACCAAATTTCAGTTCATGTCTTGCGTGACTACATCCACTGCTGTTAAAAAGTTTTCAAAATATTGTTGGTTTTGTTGGAGTGTTTCTAATGTTCTCAACTGATGGTGCTATTGTGCTGCATTGAAGTTTGCTCATTTGTTGGTGGAGGAACTTCAGATAGATGATGCTCTGGGGAGAAATCATGTGCTTTTTTGATGTTATTGTTGGCTCTGTCTCTTCTCTTGCTTGATCCTGCTGCCAGAGCAATTTAGTATTAAAACAAGTAGTGCTTAGAGTATTTTTGACATGGGATTGTTATCAGCATTGTTGACCTGATGGTGTGATCACAGTCTTACCATATTGGCCACTGCAGCATGACATCAGGTTACATTCCTCCGAAAGTTAATTTTCTTTCAACTTTTGCTACAGGGTTGCATTTCTAATGAGCAGCACACTACAACCACTCAATATGAATGGCCGCAATGCCTGATTTGGTCTGAATGCAGCCTTATACTTAAAGGAAAGGAATATGAGCCAGGCTGGATTACAGACTGGGCAAAGTGGGCAAAGGGTGCAGTATCAGTATGTAGCAATTTGATTAACTCAACTGACCTAATATGGTCCATGTGCTTAATTAAACTCAAGAACATGTGGGCCCAAGTTGAGCCCCCAAGGTCACTTAGTCGTTTGCCCCACGACTGAGGCAAATATTCAAACTGCTGAATATGAGGAATGACTTAAAATGTCGTTCTGGTTTATTTCAGCAAGGGTCTTAATACTGTACTACCCAAAGTAATTGCTGAGATCTGGCAACATGACAAAAAGTCCGGTAGGGCAGCAAATACAAGATTATCTAAACCTTATTTGGAGGTTGGACTGAAAGCAGTGAGAGCACCCAAAATGTCCAAAATAGACCTGTCGCTGCACAGGAAGAATGTGTCTTGGTAAACCTTGATGGATGTTTGCAACAGCAAACAGCAGTATCACCCGTATCTCAGCACTTATCAGCCTTATTATTAATGATAAACCTTATGACCAAAACTGTAGAAAATGTTGTAAGTTGTAATAAACCAGAACAGTCCTTGAGGAGGTCAACAGTGCTGTGATCATAATGAACATCAGAAACTAATTTGCCTGCCATTATTTAAACCTCAGCATCTGTGGGGAAAAAAACAACTGCTCATTGTGACGCCTTCTGTTTCTCACAGTATCATGCATCATTATCCAGCTGCATGCCACTTCACGGTTTTCCCAGGCATCTTTTAACTTCTGTTTTGGTATGCTGATATCAATCAAATATTGCTGAAACAGCCCTCTGAAGAAGTAGGGCTGACCTCCACGAGCCCCCTAAAGTAAAGCCGATCTCAAGATAGACATAACTCAATGAGTCTTTCTTTTTGTGTCCTCAGCAATAAGGGAGGAGCTGGGCAAGTCCAGCACGGCATAGAGGATCTAGACTTCCTCGTCACAACATCCACATCCATGTGACCCGAAAGACAACCACAGTCAATTTAAGACATGACAACACAACAGCGGAAAATGAAATCAACAACATGGCTGAGACGGAGATGATGACAATAATCGTATTAATACTGAGAGAGGACGATATTTTGGGGCGGAGCAGCATCGAACAGAACAACAGTGGATGCGGTGGTGGTGGGAGGCTTGTGACTCTGAGAATCTATGACGGCTGGCTTTCCTGCTGCCTCCCCGCCGCGCCCCACCCCCACCTCCCACTGAGGGCATCGCATCCTGAAGGACAGTGCACGGTCTGATTAGAGAAGCAAATGTCTTTATGCAAAGATGATCTCTCTCCCTCTATCTATCTATCTATCTCTTCCTCTTTCTCTCTCTCTCTTTGTCCTATGATAACAAGAAAAAACACACAAAAAACAAGAGTGAACTCTTCGATGATACTGTATTAACCATCGGTGCATAAGCAAACAGCAGCGTTGACGCTAAGAGTCAGAACTCTTGTGATTAACTATCAGAAGTTTTATGAAGAGAGTTTGGAGAGAGGAAAAAGGTAGGGATGGAAAATAAAACCTTTTTTCCCATAATGCCATAGGGGTAGCGTGCATGTGTGAGTGTGTGTGAGTGTGTGTGGGGGAGTATATGTGTGTATGGGGGAGTGACAGACTCTGGTGACCACCACTGCAGGACACTGTAAAGCTTGTCTTCCTCAAATACTATTTTAACCAGAATATGTACAAAAGAAGGGGAAAAAAAAAACGTTATTTAGAAAAAAGTATCTATCGACCATGTCTGTTTCAGTGTAGATCTATGACCATATCAAGTAGCTCAATAATCCAACCTTTACACAGGATGCTCTCTCGTCTGTTTCTGTCTGTGGGATCATAGACGTGTTGTTCCCCTGCTGAGGTGAGCGCTCTGCGGAGACGTCTCGCTGTCATTTCTGTGTTCATACCGTTGAGTGGCAGGTGGGCGACACACAGGGGGATAGCTGCCTGTCATTGTAGCTCTTTACCAAACTTTATCTGTCAACAGAAAGTGCTGATTTGTTCGTTGACCACGGCCAGACGTGTAGATAGAAGTGACTTTCCTTTTGTTATCTTTAGATTTGAAGACTCTCTCTCCTCCTTTTCTCTCCCAGTGTCTGTCACTTTTGTCACATTTAAGGTACTCTGTTCGGTGCATGTATGGTTGTTTTCTTTATACGGTGAGGGTCACAAGTCTGCCACGAAATTGAATTAACTGTCACAAGTTTTATTACAAGCAATAAGTGTAGCATCTATTTTAAGGCCCAGTCCCACCACCACTCAAACTTCTGTCAGTGTCTGTCTGTCCTTTTTGGCCCTCCTGAGAGCCTGTTGGACACTGTTACTGTGTGACTCGTTGCAGATTTTCTGACTGAAGGCTGACATGAAAGAATATCAGAGCAACACTGTAAGACATGATTTTGTGGAACAGCAACATTTCTCAATCACAGTTCTCTCTCTCTCTTTTTCTATAAAATCCCAGGATACTGTATCTTCAGCCACATTGGAGCTGAGCCTTTGTTTTTTATTTTACTCCATCTATGAAGTGAAACTCTGTGCACAGGACAACCCAGATGTGTAAGAGATGGTGTCCATATGAGGACATGAACGTGCCATTTACTATTTACATTTACTACCAGTGCTTAGTGATGACATGTTTTGTTTTTTTGTTTTTTTTGTCTTTTTCTTCCTGCCACTGTCAAATCCTTAAAATGAGAAACTGTGTTTTCCCTGACATACATACATAGGGGAACTTCCACTCTGTTCTGAGTTTGTTTCACTGAAAGCTCAAAGTACAATCAAAATGAGAGGGATGTGTTTGAAGCCGGGAGACTGACGTTCTATATAAAGATACTGTAGCTGTTGCTCCAAGGCCACATGTCAGAATAACAGATTAAAGTCCACGTTACCATTCTGTTCTCTAGTTGTGTAAAAGACGTGTAATCACACAGCCACCCACAGCGGGGTCCGCAGGAAAAGCTTGGCACTTGAAAACAACCTTTTGTCTTTTCAAATGATTCCAGTGTGCATCCTAAACATGTTGGAAAATGAAGTCCCTCCCTTTCCGCTGACCCCCATGGGACCTTATTTTGGAGAGTGGAGAGACTTTGCCTCTGTTTTGCATTTACATTGCAAATTTCTTCATTCTTCATTGTGACATTTATTAAAGTGAGAATTAACAAGACAATACAGCACTTCATGCTTAATGTCAGAGTTCTGGCTTTGTTGCAGCAGTAACTGCATTTGTAACACTTGCACTTCCATGAAGTTGCTAGCCTTGCAGTTTTGATGAAACAATGGTCAGAATCGAATCGAGAATCAGACAGAGGCTGAATATACCCTGACTTTTAGTCCTACAATTCCCACGTTGCAACTCCATAGCATCTTTTCATTAGTCGCTTCCAAACTTTCAAACTGTACCAATTTGTAATCATAGACTTTGGTTAAAAAGATAATCCTTGTGCTCTCGCTATAACAACATCAGTGTTACCTTGTCAACAAAGCTTCACCAGAACACCAGAAGGTCACGCAACAGTTTTTGCAGAATGAGTAGTACCTCTCGTGACAGAAACTGATTCTTGTGTACGAAATGGGTGGAGTGCCCCTTTAACTCATGATTAGTTCAACCAGCTAAGGACTTCTCGTCATGCCTTGCTTTTGCCTGTGGATCCTAGTGAAAGGTTTGTGAATTGGTGGCTGTTGGATGTCGTACTATTCTATTCAAGGGCTTGGATGTCGTAGCTGAACTGAGTTTCTCTCATTTTCTTTTGATTGAGTGAAATTTAATAAAAAATACTAAGATGAGGATGTAATTCTAGTGTGGACATATAGATGCCAATTGTTTGGTTTGAGTGTGGACAGGAGTTCTCAGAATTCTTTTTTTTTTCCTTTCAGATTTCAGGTTTGTTTCAGATATCAAGTTGTATCTTCTCATCCATGTTCTGTCAATGGAGACACCCACCAAGAGGCTCCGTGTACTTAGTGTTTACACAGTATCAATTGCACTTTAAGACAAAGACCGACAGAGCAATCCAACATCCTCTGACAGCAGTTTGCTTAGAGCCTCTGTTGCCAACAGTGTGGCTAACTCACCAAAGGATTCAACTTGACAGTCTCCTGCTAAACATAATCACTCTCAACAAAGTCGCCTTTCTTATTTTTGTATCATTTTGTCAAGGGATCTAAAAAAAAAAAGACAAAGTGTCCATCTCCGTATTGAGTCCTTTTGGATGTGATGGCAGGTGAAATGTTTCGATTGAGAATCTCTTTGTGGAGCTATGTGATTTGTGCCTTGTTCCGAAGTTGCATTTAATATGTCAAGGATATAAAGATGACTAGTAATAATATCTAGGGACTGTCATTATGATACATGCAGTTGTTATTTTGCTTGTCTTTTTTTCCATCATGATCACGTTGATTTGAAAGGAGAGTTTAATGACCTTTACCGAGATCTTCTTTGTTTGCTTTTATACATAAATGTGGTTTATTTCCTACACTTGTGAGGTTTTTACAGCTCAGAAGTACAATCAAACCTTTGAGACATGAGGCCTATAAGGGTTGAAAGATGATTTTTGAATTTTTTTTTTTTTTTTCTGAACCTAAAGCCGTGTTTGGAAGTCCAGATGAGTCTGGCTACTGTGTTCTGTGTTCCCTCATCCCATTTAAATGTCACACCGCTTGTGTTCAGCAGCTTAGCTTTCTTCACATGCTTGGAATTCTGTTTTGTCCCTGCTGTGAGGTCTGCTCCATGTTAATGTCAGATTGCTGATGGAAACATTTACCCATTTATCTTTGTCCGTAAACCCAGTTTTCTGCTGAGGGAACTGAAAGAATTGTGAATTTTGAGGAATATTTGCAGAGGTTTGGTTAAAGCAAGTTTCATGGGTGGGTTTCCAGACTTATTCTTTTATCATCTGCATTGTACCATACTGTTCTCTTCTCAAGTTAATTAGTCTTTTCTTACATGCTAACATAATGTTTTGTTTGAGCAAATTAAATAAAAATTGCAATACAAGACTGAGGTCGTGTCTTTTTAAATGAGGTTGACTGTTATGAACATGGAACGATTGAAAGGTTTCATTTACTGACAACTGACTCAGTCCCACAGGGGTACCTTATGTAAAAAAAAATTGAACATAAGCCACAATAAGCTTCTGGTCACACCAGACCAAGTACGCCTGCAGTGACAAAATTCCTGAATGTGTTGAACTGAGCAAGAGTGAGTTTCATTGTCAATTCAACTTCAAGATTGTGTTATTTCTTCTTTAAAACATTTTGGTGTGGATAAAGACCTGTGGTGTTGCCCACATCTGTCACTGCACCACGTCAGCCTCTCTGTGAAAGCCCAGTACCTGTGACAGTATGTCTCACTATTCTACATTCATGCCCAATGAAGGCGAACAGGAAGAGGAAGGCTAACTGAAAAAGAGAGTGTAAAGAAGCCTGCCTGATGTGCACACTTTTCTACAGTTCTTCCTTCTTGTGCTGCTGTGTGAAATCAATGCAGAACTCAGAGCTCAAGACCAAGATTTGAACCTACAGTACTGCAAGTTGTGATGTGCACTTACAGACCCATACGCTGGCTTTCTACAGGTGTCTTTATAGTCTTTCAGGAGCAGCCAGTGTATGTATGAAAATAAATATTTTGGATTTGTGGATATGGTCATTTGCAAGCAGAATTAAAGTGACGTTAAATTGAATTAAAGTTGTAGAAAGCAAAAAGCAGATTCTCTTTAATACAACATAGTATTTGACTTTATGTGTTCAGTTCTGAATTTTGTAATATTTTGGGTAATACTTTCAACCTAAATAACCCAGTACCAAGTAGTATCAAAACTTCTCCAGTCAATCGATACCTGCATGTGATCGTTTTTGTACTCTGATCTCACTTTTTGCTTGTAGCCAATTACAATTACAGCAAGCGTTTCAATTTAATGGGACTTGATTGTCCCAGGGTGGCGCAGTGGTTCACTGGTTAGCACTGTCAAGTGGGTTCCAGATTTGAATCCCAGTGTGGGTCCTTCTGTGTGGAGTTTGCATGTTCTCTCTGTGCCTGCGTGGGTTTTCTTCAGGTACTCCGGCTTCCTCCCACAATACCAAAAACATGCACATCGGCTTAACTGGCTACTCTACATTGCCCCTAGATGTGAGTGTGTGCATGTGTGGTTGTCTTTGTGTGTCAGCCCTGCGATTGACTGGCGACCAGTCCAAGGTGTACCCCACCTCTCATCCGTAGTCAGCTGGGATAGGCTTCCCCTGCGACCCTGACGGATAAGCGGTATAGAAAATGGATGGATGGATGTATGGATGACTGGCCCACTAATGCAGTAGGTAGAACCCATACAGTCTGTAGTATGGTGATGTTGAGCATGGTGTGTTTGACAGGTGATGAATTTGAAAACTTTCTAAATGCTTCTGTAAAAACTGTTTGGATAAGGAGGAGTAGAGGTGGCATTATACTGAACTGAATGCCTCCAAATCACAGACCCTCTGCACTTTATTGGTTGTCTGTGCGACTTCAGTTTACAACACATACAACAACGCTTCCTGTGGGCGGTGCATAGAGGTCTGGTGATGCATCTGCACTTCATTTGAGGTTTTGTTTGTCTTGCAGCCATAAAGTCGATGTGCTGTGGTGAAAAGCTGCACTAAAACAGGAAGATAGACTGAGCTGCAGGGAGACAGATGCGCAAAGTGAGACTACCTTCATGCTGTAACTGGATTGGAGAGTTTGAAATTTCAAAATCAGTTTTGTTTCTCTCGTGTCTGTTAGGTGAGCAGCAGCAGTGCGTAATGTGTCACAACAGTCAGGTCTGCCATAAGCATGAACTTTTGCAAATAAGACACGGCAAACAGCTGTTATTGACTCTAATTCAGTCAAACGTCACGTCTGAGCAACTTGCTTTGGCTCACTTGTTGGATGTGGTTTGATGCGATAACTTTCACCTAATGGTGTACTTTCTGACAGAGATGCTACAGTAGCTATGAGATATGATAACCATTTTAATGAATCCAAAATAATTAAGTGCAGTTAGCTTATTGTCACAGATGAAAGGAAATGGGGCAACTTACTTAAACTGAATCTTTTTATTCTGATTGTCACCATAATTTTTTGAGGGGAGACCCAATGAAAGTTTTTAAAATGATTCTAATGATGCAGAGCCTTGACTTATTTACTGACTTTTTTAGCTTTGAGAGCTTTATATAGATATTTATATTTTTAGTGTTAAATATATTGGATGCGTTTCCTACATTATCCTATTACTTAGCTGAGATGACTTCATGATTTCAAGTATGCTGTTGCCTGCTGAGGCAGCTGCCTGAGGGTGAGGGACACTAACAGACTCAATAGAATCATTAAGAATTCTGATTCTGAAATGTTTTTATGAATGTATGATAAGTTTTGCATGAATCTGACCACTGTGAAGTGCAAATGCAGTTTATGACACTACCGATCAGACCAGCAAAAGCACAGAATATGCAAATTACAATGACAACATCTCTGATAATGTAGATTATAAAATATACTGACTGACCGACTGCATCCCAGACTGATTAACTTCTGTGTGGAGAACACTTTACCAACCCGTAGGGTACGGTGTTTCTCCAACACCAAGGCCTGGGTGACCCCTGAGCTGAACCAGAAGAAGAGGACTTTCTTTCCTGGGGACAGAGTGGAGCAGGAAGAGAGTTCAGTGTGAACTCAAGTATGCAATCAGGTGGACCAAGAACAGCAACAGGAAGAAGTGGAGGAGCAGCTGGAGCAGAACAACATACGTGTGGAGGGGCCTGAAGACCATCTCAGGACATGGTCAGAGTGGAGCCAGAGGGACAACTGAAGGCGGCCAGTGCTGGGCAAGCGTTGAAAAACAGGTTTAATTCCAACCCCACCCCCTCTGCCACCCATCCTCTCCCCTCTTCACACATTTCCAGGCTAACAGACACTATCACCATCACCAGACCATCACTATCTTCACCTTCACCTCCCATCACCCCCTGTCTTCACACCACCTCACACCAGCACCTTCCGGGACCAGGTGAGGAGAGAACTGAGGCAGCTGAAGAGCAGAAAAGCTGCAGGACCAGATGGGATCAGCCCCAGACTGCTTAGGGACTGTGCTGACCAGCTCTGTGAGATGGTCATGTACACCTTCAACCTGAGCCTTAGTCTGGAGAGGATCCCTGTCCTGTGGAAGACCTCCTGTGTGGTTCCTAAGACTGCACACCCCAAGGAGGCAAACCACTACAAGTCTGTTGCCTTGACCTCCCACCTGATGAAGACCATGGGGAGGCTCATCCTCGCTCTGTGATGAGCACAGCGATGGACGGGCAGCAAGGATCGGGACAGGAAGAGACTGAACAAGCTGGTCAAGAGGGTCAGCTCTGTCCTGGACTGCCCACTGGACTCCGTGGAGAAGGTGGGTGAGAGGAGGATGTTAGCCAAGCTGACATCCATCATGGACAACACCTCTCATCCTCTGCATCAGACAGTGGAGGCTCTGAGCAGCTCCTTCAGCGACAGATTTGTATATAATCATAACTTGAGGGACTCTAGTGTAAAACGTCTCTTTCTTTTCTGTACTGTGTACAGCTGCAGGTACTTGTTTCCTGTGTATTTATTCTTTTTGAATGCACATCCTTCCCTTTTCCTTGCATGCTTTGCACCCTTTATATCCTGCTTGCTGATGTAACACTGTAATTTCCCAGTTATGGAACTAATAAAGGATTATCTTATCTTATAACTGTATGCTATACAGTGTTTACTTGAAAATTGTTAATTTATTATCTCTTTATATTTTCTGAAACTGTTTTGCACACATTTCTGTTCTTGTGAGCTGCCACGACAAGTGAATTTCCCCACTGTGGAATCAATAAAGTCCATCTTATCTTATATGTAACAAATTTAGATCCAGGAGGACACAAGGAAGAGAGAGAACTAGGAGGGGGGAAGAAAAACTCAAAGTTCAGTCATATATCAAATATAGGCAGACTAAATCAGACAAAATTATTATTCTTCTTCAGCATGATAAAATCATTACTATATGCATAAGACTATTAATAACTGTTGATTGGAATATGAATAAGTATGAATTGTCTTCCATTATAGCCTTTGAATTAAAAAGCAAAATGTGTCTATCTCATATTGCGTTTATTATGAGCTATCTGGCACTTCCGCCATTTTGTCTAATTTGACACCAGTAAACAAAGTAACCGTGCTCCCCCGAAACCAATCCCAATTCAGTTAAAAATCACCAATTACCAATGAGATTGCAGAATTGTTTGAAATGAACGCTGAGCTAGCCAATCAGCAATCTTCGCGCCTTTCTAGTCACTGGTGGGTTTTGCCCAGAGAGGGAGGGAGAACGAGCTCTACGTCAAACGTGAGTGAAGTCCGTTTATAAAATATAAAACTTAATTTATTAATTCGTTGTCTTGTTAAGGAAATTCTTTGCAGTTTTACTCAGTGGGATTATTTAGCCAAGATTAAGGTAAGTGCATTCGTCCATCACATGTGTTTGTGATTCAAAATAGCAAATCGCTTTACGTTTCTCTTTGTTGGGAACCTGGGGCTTAGCCGAAGCTACCTCAAGCTGGCTGTATAACGGCGCTGCAGACTCCGACTAGTTCCTGGAATCTTAAGTTGTCGAAGTTGTAAATATGTCGGAGGAATTGTGGGGATATTTTATCTGCTGTCGATATTCTCCATTAACAGCATATATCTTAATTTGGAATATTACTTCTGGTCAGCATCACTGTGACATTGACTAAGTTATAACATTACCATTACGAACGGGATATTCGCCAACATCCAGATTAACGACACACAACCTTGCGATGGTCAGAAATTAGACCGCGCCTGTTCAGTGAAAGACAGCTTTTATTAGATTGTAACACTGGTATTACCTCAGTTGGTTTATCTATTGTCTATACACTTTATACTTTAAAAATCGTTTGCAGGGATAAAGTCGCCGTTCTAGAATTAATTTTTGTCGAACTTTTCCCGATGTGCTAACGGGTTCATTTTTTGACGGATGCTTTTGGTTTCTTCGTCAACTGTATTTGAATGCATGACGTTTTCCCTCCTTTCCTTTCTGTCGCTTACAACTGCATCACGGCTATCTTGAAGCTAACAAAGCTAACGTTAGACACAGTTCGTTAAAGAAATGGCTCCTATCCTTCAAGACTACAAACCGATCTCGCACTTGTGTAGCAAGCAGCAAAATATTTTAATTTTATGGACCAGAGAGTAGTAACAGACAGACACAAGTGAACGACAGAGGAAATAAAGAAGATGCTCCGACGTAATCGTATTTATGCCAAATCACTAATTATAACTCAAAAATGATTGGGCGGGTTGGAAGGGCGCACGTTTTATTAACCCGGTTCTTTATAAAGCACAACTTAAGTTTACTGTGTAGTTTTTCTAAAGTGTAATGCGTTGCATTCAACTTATATCTAACTTGGTTGCATCTAAGTGGTGGTAGAAACCAACCACGCACATTTGTCCTATTGTTATGAAAGTTAATTTCATACGTCAGTGGAGTGTCAACATAAGAGGTTTTCTCCCTCTTAGTAGGAGTTAACAACTTAACGCACACGTTACATTTCAAAGGGACTGCATACCAGGTGGAGCAGTTTTCTCACAGAGGGGAGGGGGAGTCTGCCTGACTTCTATTTAAAACCCCACCCACGTTATAGCGCGTATCCTTTCATCAGCCCAGTCTGAGATCTGATGGGAAACTCTCACCAGTCACGATTCTGCCCTGACTTCCACATCCCATATGGAACTTGGTGGGCAAGCCAGGAGGGCAGCGCAGGAACTTACTTTGGGTGTGTCATATTGGCTTGTTTTTTTACGTGGATGTTGTGGATTTTTGTGTCATGCAAGATTAGATCAATTACCAGTGGATTAGGGATTTGCTTCATATGTATGATTCTTTCTGCTTGTCTGTAGTAATCCTGTTGAGCCAACCTCTCAATGGAATGTGCTGTAAATCTATTTTTTGTTTACAAAAAAAACTTATTTTGTGTTTATAAAAACTTATAAGAGATTGGTGAGGTACATATTGGATTTGATTGTACCGCAGAATGGTTTAGTTGTTGGTAATTGGCTGTTATTGTCGAGTTTAATAGGAGGGGTACTTTGATGTGTGTATCGTGCTTAATTTCTTTTAAGATTGACAACTCAGAGTAAAAAGCACAAACTGAACCTCAGAACAGTTTCTACATGTTACCTGCCATTTACAGAAACATGGTGCTGTGTTGACCACTGGAATTTTAATTAGCAAGACTGCTTACAGGAGCCTGTCAATTTACAGCGTGGCTGAAATTGTCACCATAAAAGAGGTTGAGGTAAAGATCTGTATTTACTTTGCTAAAACCAAACCTCTGTTGTTCCAAATGTGTTTAAGTCAGTGTTTCCTTTTTTAGGAACTTAATGTCAATTACCACACTAATCAAACATCTTTGCATATTGCAAGTATTGCAAGTCTTTCTTCTGCTGGCAATGGCAATGTCAGATAAAAAGTGATTTATAGCAACAGAGACACAGTAATTGTAGTTTGAGTTGTGTGAGTGTCAACATAAGTATATTTAGGCATGATTTGGCCACAAAACACAAGTAGTAGTCTAGTAGTCAAACTGACCAGCTTTAACGCTGTTTAATGGGCCCAGTTAGGTTATGGTTGTCTCTGAACTGGCTGCTAGAGTTGGTTCCTGCAGCTACAGTTTAGTTCCATATCATCATCATCTAAAATTCCTTGCATGGTTGGTTGTGACTTGAATGGCGCAACTCTTTCAGACAGACAGCTTTGGGTAAACCTAGCAGGGACAGACATGTCAGCAGTTCTGCAGTACTGTGGTGGGTTTCTAGACGCTGAGCCTCCCCGGTCTCCAATGTTCCATACTGCTGACCTTGCCTGGACTATCCATCTCATTGTGTCCTGTGGTGCACACTACAGTAGGTCTTTGCTATTCTAAAGTGCTAGTTCACATGGGTTGTCCATCCTCTCAAAGGGTTCAAATTGTTTTAAAATTGTAAATGTGAACCTGACGATAGACATTTTTAACAATTTCAATTCTACATTTAGTTTTTTAAACAGTCTAATTGTTATATTTAATGAATCCGTGTATTTATTTGGTAAATTGTCTGTACTCCTCCATAGGATGTTAAATTATCTGAGAAACACTGAAGCAGATACTGCTGTACAATTATGGACAACCAGCAGGGCGGTTGGGTGACAAAAATAGAGTTGGCTTGGTGACCTCATCTTGCTGCACTATACATCTGCCAAGTTAGTTTCACCCAAAAGAGAAACAAAATTAATTCAGAACCACACATTATTTGACTTTTTTATTCTTAGTTCAAGGATTCCTCTAGGAGTTGAGGTCTAGATTGTGGCTAGAGCCGTTTATTGTCCTCAGGTTATGCATGTTTCCATTTGATTATTGTAAAGAGTAAATGCCCCAGGGCAGCAGTCATGTTGTAGTTATGTGGGCTTGATTTTTTTTTTCCTCCAATCTGCTTCAGTTCCTGTTTTAACTCAAGAGAATCTTAAAGCTCAAAGTGAGGTCTTCTGTGCAGGCCTGCTCTAATCCTTGTCCCTGTGTTTTTCTGAATAACATCTACAAAGTAAAATCACATTATGAACTGTATAATTTCTGTTTTACTTTATGCATTACCCTCCCCTCTGTGCTAAGTCTGTTTGTAACATCACTCTAAGTTATAACTGATTTAAATTGATTTAATTTTTTTGCTTCATTAACTATGGTAACAGAATAGTTTAGCGGGATCACTGCTGTAGTTCATATATGATCGTTTGAAACAATATTTCACGGTAATTCGGAATTATTGTCCAGCCATAATTACAGTATCTGTAAATACAAACCTGTAAGTCAAATATGTAACTGCCAGAGCAGTCTGAGTGACAATGAGCCCATTGAGATATTGAGATGCCGCTTTAGTTGTCATTCAAGCGGAATGTTGAAGTTTGAGCTCATGCTGTGCTTCAGTGGACTGTTTGGAAACAGAAAAGGCATGGTGCAATGACAATGCCTCTCATTGTATCAAATCATCCTTCTTCATTGCACTTACCACAGGCAAAGTCAGTTTGCACTTTATTGGCAATGATTCCATATGCAATTGATGCTACACCCCTTTTTTGTGTGTGGCTTTTTTTGTTCTTGTTGTTATAGATAAAATGAAATCTAAAATTGAAATCTCCAGCGCATATCGTTTGGATAAAGATGGAGGACAAAACCTTCACAGTGATTAAACTGTAATTTAGGCAGCTGAGTGCCAGGTTTTAACAATTCTTGTTATTGTTATACTACTTGTGCTTTTATGGTCCTATCCATTCTTGATTTTCCCTGTCATCTGCTCTTTACCCTCCCACATTTCCTCTTCTCCCTCTTACACTTTCTCTTTCTGTCTAATTGCTCATTTGTATAATTTCTCCTGCTCTGACTCTTTATTTGTTGTTGTTTTTTTTTTTTTTTACTTGTACTCAGGCCAGTGAAGATGCCTTCTGTGAAGTATCAGAAAGGGGAGATGGTGATGGGCCGCTGGCCTGGCAGCAGCCTGTACTATGAGGTCAAGGTGCTGCGATATGATGCTAAAAGTCAACTTTACACCGTCATCTACAAGGATGGTACTGAGCTGGAGCTCAAGGAGCAAGACATCAAGGTATCTCCAGCGTTATAGAATCACAGTTGTCATTTCACAGTATTGTCACAGTTTCATGAGTAATGTTTTTTGTGCAGTATCATAGCAGTGAAGGATATTAAGCAGGTATTAGTTATTAATGTTCGTTAGGGAAAGGGCAAATATCTTTCATTTGGGTTTCATTTCAGCATGAAAAATATTAGGTTTCTTCTAATCATCCATAATAAAAAATGCCAAATTGTAGACAACCTCTTTTTGGACTTAGATGAGGTTAGACTCCTTTTTTAGTATCTTTTCTTTTTCGCTCATGAAAACAAAAAAAAAATCTGTTTAACTGTCTGTTTTCCCTCAGAGTGCTGCTGGTTTCCAGACCCGTTCTCGCTCCCGCTCTCGTTCTCGATCACCAGGCCGCCGTCGTAGCCGGTCTCGCTCCCCAGCAAGGACCACACGGCGCTCATCCTTCCGCACGGCGGCGGCTGTTGCTGCTGCAGCGATTACAGAGAGTGCTCCGTCGTCCCGCAGGGATGCAAAGCTGAAGGATACGCTAGAAGTCAGGCTCAGTCCACTGGTAAGTGCCCCAGGTTGTGTACTCTGTGAAGCTTTAATTTTCACACACACAAGTACAGTTTGTGTCATAGTGGTGAAATCAGTCACGGTACCCCAGTGCATTATGCTGGTCTTTGGTCATTCGCTTTTCTTTAATTTTCTCTACCAGGCAATTGGTTGTAAGTAATCATACTAGTTCTTAACCACAACAAACAAAAACTGGAATATACACAAGATCATGTGCCATAACGTAAAATGAAGAAATGCCCTGAATACGGAAGTCTGTGCAATAAGTTACAGACACTGTTAGTTTTACCTTAGTGCCACTCGTGATCTTGAAGACACCACAAACCTCCTTGGCTTTTTTAATTATTAAACTTAAAGTGGGTTAAAAAAAAAAAAGAAAAGAAAAGAAATGTGATTGCACTTTAATTATAATTCAGTGTATGTTTGTTACAAGATCATGTCCACTATCATATGTACTAAATCATCAATGCCATGCAATTGTGGGGAAACATGCTCATCTCTGTCATTCTGGACTTTGTCCTTAACACAGTCACGATCCTGCTGTCTATCCCTCATGTTGCTTTTTAAAAATTTTTTCTCTTTCCATCTCCATCAATCTCCCTGCACTGTTTGATGGGCAACAGCAGACAAATGCAGCTGAGAACAATAGCAACAATAAGCACGAAAAGAAAGAAGAGAATAACACTGCGACCAAAACGAATGAGGTGAGCTTTATCTCGGAATTTTAACATTTTTATGTCTCTGTCGGAGCGTGGGGTGGGGGTCTACAGGTAATCAAATTCAAAAATTCAACAATATATTAAACGTAGACAGTGGCATTGTTCAGCTACCCACAGTAGACACATGAATATCAAAAGTCATTGTACATTCAAGACGATGTGTGCAAAAACTGAAATATGCAAGTATGAAAAACATCTAAACTCATCACATCCTTGTACTGGACTGTACTAGAAAGCATTAATGCTACTCTTTTTTTATTATTATTATTATTATCCATAAGTTTTTTTTTTTTACTGTCGGCTCACTCTTGAGTTGAAGTTAGTTTTGTCAAAAGAACAGTATTACAAAAAAAACAACTGATGTTCTAGTGGCTACTCATGTAGTGAATGGGCTTTTGAGGTAAGTTAGAGCTGTTGGAATGTCATGATGCATGCACATTGGAGGGGCCATGTGTGTTTTCCAGCTGAGAGGGGCTCCTCTCACAAGATTGTGCTTCATTTAGTCACTCACATGATGTTTCAACATGTGCCGTGACTTTACTTTCCTTGCCTTTTTAAAAGTTTCTGATTGCTTTTCAAGGTCTTGTGTGTGGGCAAAGTGTAGAATTAGTTGGTTGTGATTCTTAATATGAAAAGAAAAGCAAAACAAAAACATCAATACTACGTAATTATTTGTATTCACTTTTATTGTTGAGCACATTTTGCCAGCTTTGTTGTTTTTGTCTAAATTGGATCCTAAAGTAGGATTACAGAGTTGAAGACCAACTGGCCTCTAAGGTCATTGTTAGTCTGTATAGCTATGTGACCTTATCATTAATCCTAGATAGATAAATATACATCTGTGAGAGGCTTTGCTGAGGAAAAACCAGGAGCTCAGTCATACGTATTTTACGTATGTTAGTTAACAGAAACAATAAAGGGTACTTTAGTGAACAGACTGAAATTTACAAAAGAACTTTGAGTGAGTAGCACAGGATGACAAAATATGAGTTCAATACATCCCCTAGGGCTGTAAATAAGGGTGAGAATTTTACTTGAAGATAGGATTTCTAATCTTGGGCTCTTGATTTGAACAACTGAGTAAAAAGATTTTTAACAATTTTATCTTGGTATATTAATTTGTATTTGTATAGGAGGAAATATTTTCTGTCTGGGCAGATTATTGTATATGTCAAATGTTATCTTATTTCACATTTAAAAACAAATCTGCCTATTTTAACCGACTTTCTCTGTTCTGCTTACCCTCTTGTCAATAACGCGAGTACAAGTGATGGACAGCATGTGGGATTCTTTGGTTTTGATTCTCTTTACCTGTCACTAAGACTTTATTGTGTGCAGGAATTTTGCTGAAATTATGAGACCTCATGTTGTACAACATATTTTGAATTTGATTTGCTAACTTGCATATGTTAATAATCCAAAATCCTAATCGAGTCTTTCGTTCATAGTCTGAGTCTAAGGAAGTGGCAGAGACTGAGATGAACCAAGGCCGTTACAATCTGCGCCGCAGGAAGGACGATGGAAATGCCCAGCCAGCTGAGGCGAAACCAGAGCAGCTGGAAGAGAAGGATGTTAAGCTGGCTACAGCTCCTGCTGCCTCCTTCTCCACCCCTCTTGACTTTGGTGGAAAGATAGGTAGGTTAAGAGGATGAAAAGGAAATGTCATTATTTAATCACTGGCCTCAGGAGGATCTTTTAAAGTCCTGTGTGGTTAATTTAAGGTAGACTGATTAAATCCTGTTAAAGCCCACAAAATGGGAACGATCTTGTTAGAATCTGTGTTTTGTGTTAATGTCACCTAATGTTAGCAAATTTGCAAGCATTTTGATGACATTGATGTTAATCTTGCCTTGTTTAATGACTGAGAGACCCATTTGGATCAGCCTGTGGAGATTCAGGCAGTGCAGATGAAGAGAAAATAAATAAAACTGGTTTTATCAGAACAATATGCAACAATCCCAGTGGATGTTATTGGAGTAAGTGTGATGTGTGATTGGCCAACCATTGCAGCAGCTATAACCCGTACAGTCTGTGGTGTGTGAACTTGAGCGTGGTGCATTTGACAATTAAATATCAAAATATAGTTGTGTAAAATCAGTTGGATGTGAAAAGGTGGTGGTGGCATTTTGTACAACTGATCATGATATCGAAAGAAGTACCCTTTTGGTATCGGTATCACTTTAAGGGTATTGGTATTGTAATTTGTAAAACCATACAAAGCCCTACTTTTGTGTCATTCTGTGTTGTCATAACACAGTGATACCACACATGGCTTTGCTGTTCAGGGAAAAATGGAACTGAAATTGCACAATCTGGAGGAGTAAAAATACACCTGTAACTCTTTCATTTTGGTCGTCTTACATTGACTTCAGTGCGTGTGCAGTAAATGACTTTTCCTACTTCATAGATGGCTTGGCTATGTGACTCCCACTGTGAAACCAGTCATTTCATTCATGTGTTTATGTGTCTCTCCATGATTGGTGGTTTTGTTTTTCTTGACATGCCGAGCTGCTGCATTAACCCAAAGCTGATAACTGATGGCACTGGTATCCCTGGTGTGTCTTTTCCTTTCCTCCAGGAGCATACTTCTGGCTGCTCTTCCTTCCAGCCTGGGTTCTCTTTCTGGTACTGCAAGTAAACTTGGCGGACCCCAGCCTGACCAACTTCCCTCCTCCTCTGCCCCCTCTTGAAGCCTTCTTTGATGCCCAGGCCCTTGCTTTTGTCATACTCTGGTTCTTATTCCAGGCCCTGCTCTACATGCTGCCTGTTGGAAAGGTGAGTGAGAAGAGCTGAGAACTGTACAAACCAACATACGTGTGCATGAGCTAATTAAGAGAAATTCAATCGGCATAGTTGTCCACCTTCTCCTCTGTAAAGTAGTGCAATAACATCATCACTGCAGTATTCCACTGAAGCCGATATAAACTGTGGTTAAGGCGGTAGCTGCCTAGCTTCCTGTATTCACTGATACAGGAAAGACACATGTGTACCAGCACAAGACTTCTTCTAATAGTTAATTCTTGCAGGAGGCAGAAATTGGATTAATGGTCGGGAAGCTCTTGTTTTTTGACTCTTGATATACTGACCCACTGACTAAGATAACTATGCTCACCTAAATGATGAACCTTATGAACATATTACTCCTTATGTTTCAGTCCATGTAGTACTCTTCCTCTCATCAGGATCAAAAATCCTATAGCTTTCATTTTCATCATCCTGTTCCCCTTCAGAACTCATTTCAAAATAAGAGCAGACGTAAGATTTTTAAAATACAAATCTTACTCTTGTGTGTAAAGTGAATTAAAACCAATTAGAGAAACAAACTTGTGAACACAGACTGTCTGTGGTTTCCCGTTGGTTTTTCACATACCGTCATTATTCAGAGGTGACCTCACCACCACCACCACACACACACACACACACACACACACACACACACACACGCACAGTGACTGAATATGTGCTCTTGGTTAATCCTTTTTTATTCTGTTTGGTTTGTCTAGCTGAGCGAAGGCATGCCACTGAGGTCTGGGGAGAGACTGAAGTACAGAACTAATGGTGAGGCCCTTTGTGTGCATTTGTGCTATTTACTAGATCAACTCAAAATATGAAGTTAATTGAGTTATCACCACTTTAGTGTAATGATACCGCTGTGGCACTTTTCCATGAAGCAGGAATAAGGACTGTTGAAAATGTTAAAAATATTTTCCTAGTAGGGACAGATTATGGGGGTGCTTAGATGGCGATATGGATCAAAATGATCTGCACCAGTATTTTTGTATAATTTAATATTTTGCATAATTTTGACCCATATTTTATTTCTAACTAGCATTATTCCTGCTTCATGGAAAAGTGCCACAGTGGTACCATTTCACAGAAGTGACGATAACTTAGATCTCAGTAACTACCGTCCTATATCTGTATCTATATAACTGTCTCCTTTAGCAAATCTCCTAGAATTGCTGGCTAATTTACAACTGTGCTCCTTTATTGACTCACTAAAGAGACTAAAGCCACAGCAGTGTGGTTTTCTCCCTGGTCATAGTACAGTAACAGCTGCAGTCTCAGTCATTGATAACACTGTCTCCTATCTGAATTTAACAGATAACCCTGTGCAGCTCTTTTCTGATTTTTGAAAAGCTTTTGACACAGTAGATCATAAAATCCTGCTCCAAAAGGTTCAAAGGTCTAAATGATCTCACGTCCAGTTGGTTTTATTCTTGCCTCACAGAAAGGGGTCGATCCTTGGGCCTGTGCTATTTATGCTGTACATAAATAACATAATTCTTTTTGATCAATGCTTCTGTGACCATTTCTTTGCAGATGACACAGTTTTATTTGCCCCTAGCCTCACCCCAGCCTAAGCCCTGACCCATCTTCAGTCTGTCTTTGATGTTTTTCAAATATCTCTTCTCCATCATAGACTAGTTTTAAAGGCAGAGAAGATTAAATACATGATATTCTCAACCTCCTCCATCGACACCGATTACCCTAACATTCAAACCTTTAATGGTACCCATATTGCTCCTGCAGAATCATACAGATACTTAATTTTGGCTTGATAGCAGACTGCCATTCAATTCAATTCAGTTTATTTATATAGCGCCAATTCACATCAAAAGTTATGTCATGACACTTTCCAATTAGAATAGCTCTAGAGAAAACCCAACATTCCCCCTTGAGCAAGCACTTGGAGACAGTGGTGAGGAAAAACTGCCTTTTAGAATGCACAAACCTCAGAGCAGACCCCGGCTCAAGATGAGCGACCATCTGCCTTGACCGGTTGGGTTGATTCAAAATTCAGATTCAACAACTGACACAAAAATTAAAAATCCAATTTAGCTTTTTCTATAAAATGAAAGGATGTAGCAATTACTTAACTTTAGATATCACTTGTGTTTGCACAAATGTTGACAGATATGGGTTCAGGTATTATGCACCTTTTAAATGGAATGAGTTACAAACTTTGTTTTAAATCTCTGATTTCTATTGCTCTAATGATTCTTGCAAATGTTTTGAATATTCCTTGTCGTGTTGTGTTCCTGTGAATGTTTTTATCTTCAATCTATCATCATCCTCACGCCTCTCTTGAAAAAGAAATCCTAATCTCAGTGCCTGATTAAAGAAAGATTAAATTACATGAATCATTGTGGCTTTCTTTGGTCCATCTGTATCTGAACCCCTGTGTCCTTCCAGGTTTCTTTGCCATTGTGGTGAGTTCTCTAGCGGTAGCTGCTGCGGTGTACCAGGGTGTTGATCTCACCTACATCCACAGCCACTTCCTGCAGCTGGCTGTGGCCTCCTTCCTCATCTCTGTCCTGCTTAGTGTCTACCTGTATGTGCGCTCTCTCTATGCTGTCCCGACACAGCTGGCACTGGGGGGAAACTCTGGTAAGGGGAAAGACTTACTTACTCAGTGATCAGCGGCAGAAGCCTGTTATTCATTCATTTATTTGTCTGCTTGAAATTTCAGTTGTTTCATTTGTTTTCACTCACTCTTCCTCCAGGCAATGTGGTTTATGACTTTTTCAAAGGACATGAGCTCAATCCCCGTATCAAAGACTTTGATTTGAAATTCTTCTGTGAGATGCGTCCTGGTCTGATTGGCTGGGTGAGTTGTCATGACACTAAACTTTTGTCTCAATACGCTTAGCGAGCCCTGGAAATATAGTATGTAATACTACAAGCAGAACATGGCCAAATACATGAGTCACAATGACTTGCTGTCTGTGTGTCTTGATTTAAAAACAAAAAAAAGTGCTCCAGCTGATCAAAGTTGATGAAAGTGTCACTTGATCTGTTTGAGCATAACCTGTTATTTTCTCCATACACACTATCTAGCACTCTCTGGTGGCCATATGTGGAATTGGTTTTTAATCTCAGACATGTGACATGAACTCAAGGAAAGCCTTGGGTTTGGTTGTGGTTATAAGGTTAATCTAGTATTTCATCTTAGATTGTATATAGCCATAAAGAAAACCGAAACCATAAAGCCAGAGATTTTTAGATGATCAGCAAAGACTTCATTTTGCTTCCAGTACAAAATATTTTAGATGAAAAGACATACAACATACTGGATGATTAGGAAACATTAATATGATGTTGGATGTTACCTGTCTGTCACTGTTCAGTGTTTGATCAACTTTGCAATGGCGCTGGCTGAGATGAAGCAGCAGGGTCTGGATGCTCCGTCATACTCCATGATCCTTGTGAACCTCTTCCAGCTTCTCTATGTGGTGGATGGCCTCTGGAATGAGGTGCGCATAGCAGAGCACAAGATAAAAATGTGCAATGACATATCAAGAAATAACAGTCTTATGATACAGTTCTAACCCCATGTCTCTCTCTCTATCTGTCCATATATATAACACACATATATATCTTTATAACATATATGATCTACACACACACATATCCGACTAAGTGACGACTGAATGTGTCTTTCCCTCTCTTCAGGAGGCCATCCTGACCACCATGGATTTGATGCATGATGGTTTTGGCTTCATGTTGGCATTTGGTGATCTGGTGTGGGTTCCCTTTACTTACACTCTTCAAGCCTATTACCTGGTCAGCCACCCCAACCCCCTGAGTGTCCCTGCCCTCGCAGCCATCGTCGCACTCAAACGTAAGTAGGAGCAGAGCGTCAAACTCAAGTCACTGATCATCACAGTTCAGGGTTTGGATTGTATGCTTCTTTTTACTTTATCTTGAGGGAAGGTACAGCTACTCTGAGAGAAATGTCACAGGTTTTTGAGGAAAAGAATGTTGGAGTTAATGTTAACTTTTCTCTTGCTTTCTTTGTCTTTCAGTCACTGGCTTCTACATTTTCAGAAAGTCCAACTCTGAAAAGAACGCTTTCAGGAGAAACCCATCTGACCCCAATCTGTCATGTAAGTTCTTCTGAAAGGCTCATGGTTATGTAATCAGATGAGTTTTTATTTCATGGGTTTATGGATTTATTTTTATGCACATGTTTTGTTTGGCCTCCAAGGGATATTACTGAGGTGCAGCGGTCATTAAAGCTACTTCACATCCGACTGATCTCTGCCCTTTTTTCTTCTTCTGTGTCTTTTGGTCTTTGTCTTTATCACTGAATGACCTCTGTCTTTGTGTTTTTCTGCTCTCTCCAGATTTGAAGACCATCCCCACAGCGACAGGAAAGAGTCTGCTTGTGTCTGGCTGGTGGGGTGTGGTCCGCCACCCTAACTACCTGGGAGACCTCATAATGGCTCTGGCCTGGTCCCTACCCTGTGGTGAGTTGGCTTCACAGTTGTACCATAAGTAATCAAACACCAAGGCCTCTAGTTTTATGAGTAAAGGTGCGCCATAAAGCTTGCAGCCAAGTCGTATTTTCCACAGCTTTATGTGCATAATGCACATTGACACACATGGAAACACCTTATGATACGATAAAGTAATCCTTTATTTTTTCTGCAGTGGGGAAAATTCACAATGAGTAGCAATCTACTGTCACGTCAGAGGCTTGAGAAACGTGAACGCATCACATCAGCTTCTTTTATCCCCCGTGAAAGCAGCACATTTGGTAGTGAAGTTTCAGAGTGCACACTGAAAGGAATGTGAATAATTCTACATAAAATTTTGGAATCACAATTTTATCCATTTTAATTTGATCATTTCTTTTATAACACTATGCCAGTTGAGCACAGATCTACTGGATTTTTTTAAATGGTCATGGTCAGGCATGAAGCTATGGTCTTAATAAAGAGGGATACTAACAACTAGCAGCTATAGTATGATACAGAAATGGCTGTTTTTCAAAAGCAACAAATTTTATCAAATGCTTGGTACCATTAAATTCAGAACAACTTCACTTTCAGTAAAATGTGCTTTGATTCAACCTCTGAAATTTAGTATGTTAATTGAATCTCAAACATATTTTTGTGTTTTTTGTTTGTTTGTTTTTAAAGAAAAATTAGGCTTGTCCAACAATGAAAGCGTGATAAATATGCGGAATTAAAAATTACGATTAAGACGTAACAGCCAAATGTCTTAACAATATCCACAGCAAATTTTGTGTTTCCACCTTTAACAGAAAGCAAACCAACCTATTTTCCTTAGTCTGCTAAATATAGTTATTAATGGTTTAAGAGCTAACATAAACAACCAATGAAAATCATGCACATATAATGGCTGTCTGTACTATTCTTGGTGGTTAATAAGGTTGCTTTCATTGGCTGAAATATGAGCAGAAAGAGCAAATCTGAGCTAAATCTTGTGGTGTAAGCCTTCCTTCAGTGACCTCCAGAGGTTCAAACGTTAGAGACTGACACATCACACATCTTAACTTCTCATATGCGCACATATATTTGCACTGTAAAAAGATGTAAACAAATGACATATTTTCTACCAGCTATTAAAGTTGTTGTTTTCCTTCTGTCCTTACCCTTTCGCCTTTCTCATGAGCAGGCTTCAGCCACCTCCTGCCATGGTACTACATGATCTATTTCATCATCCTGCTCGTGCACCGAGATTCCCGAGACATGAGCGAGTGCAGGAGGAAGTACGGCTCGGCATGGGAAGAGTACTGCCGAACTGTTCGCTACAGGATCATTCCTCGCGTCTACTGAGGAACCAGGCACTGGACACTCCTGAGCTGAGGCCTTTTTTTGACCTAATATTATGACTTTGAAGGCTCACAAAAGCCCAAATATGTAAGGATTGACTGATTTGTCTTTTAGGGGGTTTTGTTTGTTTGTTTGTTTTTTACTTCTTCTTCTTTTTTTTTCTTTTAAAAAACTTTTTAAAATCTTGATTGTGGACTGATGGTGCTACAGTACTATGAATTTTTTGATGAAGAACAATAAGACAGTCATTGGTATCATGGATTGCAGGAAGAATTGCCTTTTTAAACAGAAAATACTCCAATATATACTTTTTAAAAGTTTACAAAACAGGTGGGGAAAAAAAAACGCCTCTGCAAGGAATGTCTTGTTAGGTTGTATATTTTTGTATATACATATTTGTTTTTATACTTCAGGAATTGCTCATCACTTGCATAATGTTTGGTAAGTTTTACTCTTTGCTCCCATATTCAAAATGTTAAAATATCAGCTTGGCTATTATAATTTTGTAAGGATGCCTTCCTACTATACTTATACTGCTTGTTTATATTGTGAAGGATGGGTTTAAAACTTCTTTTAAATTACCTGTACAGTAAAACTAGGACTCATGTTCTTTCTCAGGACTCCGAATGTTGTCAACACGTTGAATTGGAATAGTTTTGTCTGAATAATTTTGTTGTGTATAATTTTATGTAGCTGTGTAGTTTAGACTTGAGAGTGTAAAATGAGTTTGGTGGTTTCAAGAAAAATGCACTAATGTGTTAAAAGCATTTTTCCCCTTATGTTATGAATTCCAAAGTGTATTTTATTTGGCTCTGCTACCTCAGGTTCACTCACTGCCCAGTCCTTCCTCCTCTGTGCCCTCTGGGAGGCGGTGTGTGTAATTATGAGTGTGACTTGGCTTATTAAGAAAGAAGAATGAGTTAGACTTGTTTTTCATTTCAACAATATCGTTTGCATCTGTGATGAACAAGTGTTAGCCATCCACATCACGTGAGCCATGCCTTTAGAGTGGAACACCCAACTGCTCTTCTTGCCAGCGTTTTCATTGCTCGTGAACATCTGTCTTTTGTCCTTCTGCTTTCTGGAGCATTATTGGAGCATATTCTCTATTATGAACTGGTTGTTGATTTGACACCACTGCCACATGAATTTAACCCTAGAACACTAATGTTAAAATTAGTAACACCATCACTAACGTTGGGTATATTTTACCCGATATAATATCTCGGATAAAATACAGTTTATCACACCAGCGTTCATCATGCCATATAGGACACACAGTGGCCACCTCTTGGTTTTTCTTTCACAGCTGTACTGAGCACACATTTGGTCGAAAGTATCAACACATCCCTTCATTTGATTGTAAAATTCGATCACTTCAAAATTGTGTGGGTGAAAATCACCCGACGTTAGTGTTCTAGGGTTAATATGAGCCTGTTTAAGCTTTAACTTGGGCCAGATCATTTGACAAGAACAATTTTAATGAAGTTTATACTGTGACAACATGCTGAGCTGTTGACTGTGTTAGCATTTATATCCTGTGCATTTGCAAACCCAAAAAATATTTTTATGCATGTGCAGCTGTAGATGAGAACATAAGTAGCAATAAATTAACTAGGCTAGGGACTGTCTCTTTATGCTGTGCTGACTGAATACTATGTAAATACTATTTTTTTAAATCATGTTATTTTGAGTAAAAGAGGTGAGAGTAGTGATAATGTTCCTCATTAGATATTTAATGTTGCTTTCTTTAAGTTAACTGCCTAATTGTGACCACTGTAGTTATGTTTACAGCTTAGATGTGCCATGTTTCTAGACAATAGTTCAAAATACATTCAAAGAAATGGTGTACTACACCTTTGGCCTGATCAGAGATAACACCACCATCCCCCCCCCAACCCATGTTTGATTCGGTAAATCACAACAATGAAAGCAGATGTTAACAGGCTGTCATTGAGGATGAATCAAATCTGTGACAGTGGCTGGAAAAAGCTTATATGTACAAATGTTGCAGCATAAAATAAAAACTTACAATATTCCCTTTTCCTCCTTTCTGTGGCCTTGATTCATTTGTTAGCTTGTTGACAGGCTCTGTGATGATCTGTGACCACAAGAGTGCTCATTTACTCTCACTGTGGAGGAGTCTATTTTTGGATAAGTAGGTATCATATTCAGTATACCGAGGGGGTTCGAAACCGGCCGGAAACGCACTTCTTCGCTATTGACCCTGAGTCATTTATGTGTAGTGAGTCAAATTATCAGGCCCTGCGATTGACTGGCGATCAGTCCAGGGTGAACCCCGCCTCTCGCCCGTAGTCAGCTGGGATAGGCTCCAGCCCCCTGCAACCCTGAAGCAGTATAGAAGATGGATGGATGGACATCAATATTATAAAATTATGTTATACAGAAATCACAGTTTGGTATAATTGAACGGAGTGATATAAATGTACGCATGTGCCAGTAGGTCAAAAATGGCCAAATTTGGATTATAAAAGAGAAAAGTGGTACTAATTGAGGAGCCATTTGGGAGCCCGAAGAGCTGCCTCTTATTACTGAGATGATCTAAATGAACCAACTCACTAAAACTTTTAAAATGATTAACAGTCGCACTTACATCCACAGCATGGTTTATCTGGGCATGTGTGAGGACAGGCTTAACACAGCACATCACTGGCAACAGGTGAAGTACCTCAACGCTGGACTGTAGGACAATAATTGAGTAAAAGCACTTGGTTGCTTTTCTTTCCTGCAATGAACAAAAACCAAAAACAAATAAATTAAAAAAAAAAAACAAACAAAACACGAGGACTCCCAAGAGGGGTACACTTAGGAAGAAGATATCTCTGATCAGGGGTGGCTGCTGAAGGTGCAGGACTTCACCCAGGACCTCCACCCAGCACACAGACTGCTCCCCTTGACTCTCTTTGGCGAATCACAGAGGAGCAGAGCTGCACGTTCCACCAGACTTCAGAACGGTGTTTACCATCAGGCTTGTCAACTCATTAACGTAAACATCCCACATCGCATATGTGTATGCTTCACTAACCAACCACGACTCGCGCCGGCGCTGATGCTTAGCTAATGTGCAATACTTCAGCGAACTGCTTCTGCATACGCTTGTATCTTTTAATTTTACACATAAATCCTCACTTTACATTATTATATTATATTTTATGATCTAAGTGTACTGCACTTATCATACAACAACACTTTCAGTGAAGTCCTAACTCCTAAAAGATCCACAGATGAATTACTACACTAGGCTGCTTTTCCATTTTCACATCCTGCCATTCTTTTCACGTACACAGTCTTAGGATTTTAATAATTATAGGCTAACATACATACGGCTGACATAAATTACCCAGAAATTAGTTACGATATTTATTAATTCACAAAAAAAGGTAACCAGTAGTATGTCCAAAAAGTCAAATCTGCACACTATGAGCTCCTCGCCTCGGGATACGGTCATTTCTACACCAGTGTTTATATCCTAACACTAGAGGTCCCCGTTTCCAAATGCTAACCTGGTGACATACTACTTCCTGTAGCCCTGGACAATTTTTAACTCGTCAGCTGAATCAGAGAGGAGATAGAAACAAAGAGGTCTTACTCAGCTCTGAGTTGAGTACACTAAGAAAACGAACGACCAAATTACCCGGCTGTCCGTCGCAGTATGTTTCCCACTGACGTTAACGGAAAGGTTTTGTGGCACATGCAGCCTACTTTTGCAGATATCGTTCTGTAAAATTGTGGCAGGTTCATTGAAACGAGTCTAAATTATCCGCAACCTGAAATGAACGATACTGACCAACAGAGCAAGAAGCTATTTCATAATGAGATGGGAAATGCTCAGTGAATCTGAAAACAATGCAGCTCGAAGACAGAAAAAAATAAAGTCCGTCAAACAAAGAGCAAATAAAGCCTGCTGTGAGCTTTGCGTGACTAATTCAGAGATAAAAATGTACTCGTTTTTTTATTCCTGAATTGCACATGGCGCTGTCAATTTGCTGAACGGCATACAGTTCTTCCGTGTTTTGGAAGGTGGGTGATTTAATAATAGAGTGAGTAAATCTTATGTGTAATAGACGATCTTTGCACACGTCCAGAGCCATACATTCGCTGTCGGCATATGGAGGGATTCCGCAGCTGCGGTGCAGGTTCTCCGCTGTCATTCTGTGGAGCACTCAGCTGTTTGAAACATGACTGCCTTCAATTTAACGATTTAGCACCGAGAATATAATCAGGAGACGCATAAACGTCAGGAACCCAATCAGATCGATTCGATTGTCTGTCGCTGTTTACTCGACCATTAACGGCACTCTGACAGCGCAGTATCACCGCCAACAGTCGCAGTAATACACGGACAGGTATGTCTGCGTCCGCCGCGCGAGACGCCGTCGTTAAAAAGAAGCACGTTCGTTTCGCCAGCATGGAGGACGACGACGACAACGACGAGCAGGAAGAAGACACCCTGTTCGACAAGAGGAAGGACACCGGGAGAGGGCTGAAGAGTGCGCTCAAAGCAGTCAAGAGGACGAAGAAACCGGGATGCGACGACCGGGTGGAAGTGGTCGGCGGAGGAAGGGGCGGTTATGGGACGTGCGGCCGCTGGATGGTCACCCTCGCTCTCTGTGCATCTTTCCTGGGCTTGGTAAATTCAGGAGAGGAGGAGGGGAGCTGAAACCTGGTTATACAGAATAAAATGCTCTCTGGAAATGTATTTGGCTTTGCTTAGGCCTTCCCATCATTCACTAGACTTTGCATCGAGGTTAATATCGCTCGTGACGACCAGCTAGCTGCTCAGGGAACTCAGGTAGCTAACGTTCGTTACTGACGTTCCTGCTTCTGTTGATGTGAATTCTGCAGCATCCTGCACAGACAGGATTTGCATAGTTGCAAAACTTGCTCTTCAACCACGTTAAGATTATCAGATTACTGAAATCCATAACCATACACCTGATTATCTGCTTCCAGAACGTCAGTGGGTTTTTTTTCCTCCTTCATTTACTTTGGGAGAAACACAAATACATACAGAATTTGTGTTAATAATTCCTCTTAATTGACTGGAATGCAGTGCAGCCAGGAGGTGTATTGCATTTAGCAGACTGTACTGCAGACGCTTAAGCGTTTAACCTCGAGCAGCATGGTTACATTCGGTTAAATTTGATGGCAGTTGTCACTTGAGAAGGGCTGAGCAATGAGCGACTGAGAGCAACAAACAATAGATGCAGAAGGGAAATTCTTTCCAACATGCTATTTCTCATAACTCATACAGTGCACCGAACACCACCAAGCTGAGATACATTCCAGTTTCCTGGGGTAGATGTTCCCTCACCCTCAGGCAGTAACTTCTCTCTGTCAGTGTAAGTCATGCTGGCCTCTTGTCTTTCTAGGGGATGAGTATCTCCGTTCTTGGCCCCACATTCGAGGACCTGGCTGTGAATGTGAAGAAAAACATCAGCAACATTTCCTACATCTTTGTTGGCCGCTCTGGCGGCTACATTGGCGGTTCCCTCTTAGGAGGCATTCTCTTCGACTGCATGAACCCCCATCTCCTGCTAGGTAACTAAGTAGTGCAGGTGTCTCAGTTTCAGACCTTAACTGCCGGCTCTGTTTTGTAACAAGGATGTAGTCATGTTTTCAGGCTGTGCTTAGATGCCCAAATGTTGTAATAAAAGTAGCTAAGATGAAGGATTTCTCTTTCGCTGTGGCTCCCCCAGCGAGGTGGTGTATGCCTTCTAACCTCTGGTAACCTGCTCTGCACATCTGCTGGTATTATATTCTGATATGTAACACCCATTCCAGTGCAGCCTAAACCTCCTCTCTGTGATTATCTTGTCTTCCAGGGATTTCCATGCTGTTCACAGCGTTTGGAATGTGTGCGATCCCTTTTTGTAAGCAGGCTCTGCTCCTCACTGCGTTCATGTCCAGCATTGGGATGTCAATGGGTGTTCTGGACACTGGTAAGACAGCACTTAATACATGAACAGATAGTATATGTTTGCTTTATTGGTGTGAAAACAAATCGTGGTTCAGCATTTTGCACAGCTTTGTACATGTATTCCTGCGGGTATCAAAGGGATGAGAAATTAATTTCCTCGGTTTACTTCAGTGTCCTGCACACACACTCTATGCTCACCTGTGCTTTCATTAGTTTTATCTAATTGGAGCTGTTTTTGACTTGTTTGATCAATGTATTCTGAACTTTACTGTTAAAGACATTTTGGCAGGTCATATGAGGAAAAACCACAGGTGAAATTGATAACATTGAAGTCCTTATCCAGAGTCCTGGTGCTTTGCATGCTAACTGCCAGTGATGGTTTAATGAAGTTTGCTGCTACAAAAAAATAGTGTTGTAGTATATGGAGTTTAGTCTCCTCAGGAAACTTTCCTGTAATGAGATCCTGTCAGTTGGAATCATTGAAAACACCTGTTGGTCTGCAGGGCTTTAGGTGATCCCTCTCAGATGACTGAATTATGTGCTAATCTGCGTGCTTCCTCACTGGAAGCTTACTGCGCTTCTTCAGTGAAACAATGCGTATCCCGCTGTGACAGGTCAAAATGTCTGCTGTCTTTTTTTGGCTCTCTGATTGGCTGGTCAGTATATTTATTCTACCACCCTGAGGTCTATGACGTCTGCACATGGTATAGTTCTATAACTTTAAACTTCAGTTGATTGAAACATTACACTCACATGTTGCCTTTAGCTCTGACACTGTCCCATAATGAAGGATATGTGAAAATCACTTTAGTGTTTGGCCAAATCAAATTGAAATGAATACTGTTAATTGTATATTATAAACACAGGATTAATAATATGCCAGTAGAGTAATCAGTTTTTTAATTTATTTTCTATTAGCTGCAGTGTAAAACTGAACATAACCTCCTCCGGACGAGGTCAGGCACACAGCATTGCCATGGTGATGGTACCAACTGGTGAGGGAGAAATCTTCTCTCCCAGGAACATTTCAGTATTAAACCCTTCTGGTGACTTTTTATACATGTGGGTCTAAAAAGTCCTACCTAAGAGCAAATCACAGGGACACTCACGGACAGGTCAGGTTTCAGCTTTGCTCACCTGGCAAAGCGCAGACACCATATGCTCAGTTTTTATAACACAACACATTGTGTTATCTGTGCTGCACCTTAAACACACTTCAGCCCACTTGTACAACTGGCCTGTCCTCAGTGACTGGCTGAACATATATATTCTTAACTTTCACTAAATTAACCTTTAATGCACAATAAAGCCTTACAGATGTGTCCCTCTCCAAAAAAGAAAGAGACAACATTTATAGTAGATGTTATATACGTTATTATGTCCCTTCGTTTAGATGAGGGATTGTATAATATGATACACCTGACTGTAATGTGAGTGGGTCAAATAGCGAGGTGATGTGTCGCCAGCATGCAGCTGTCTCACTGTCGAAGTCGACATTAAAGTGGAAGAGACTGTTTTACGCATGGCCCCAAAGTAGGTTTAATTCACTAAGAATCAAGTGTATGGTTAACCTAAGATGACCTTGACACATCACTGTGCAAAGGTCGTCACTGTCTAATTTGAATTTGAATTGCAATTGCATTTCCTGTTGAGACGAGACGAACCAAGAAGACTGTCGGCAAGACGGGTGGTCGAGGTGAAAATTCCTGCCTGACTCGAGTGCCTCTAAATTATATTGCGAGTCCGTCTCTGTTCTGAAATGACAGCTCAGTGTGCTGCTCTCTCTCTTGTTAAAAGTCATCTCCCGAGCAGTCGATTTCTCTCTCTCTCTCCCCCTGCACTCAGCTTAAATAAAAATCCAGCTAGATCATCCGAACAAGAAGGAATTTCCTTAAACAGAATTAAAGTGTTCTAAATGGATGGATGTGCTGGTCCCAGCAATCATCAAACAGTCTTGATACATAGGATGCTGCTTCATTTTCATATGATTTGAGCAGCGTACCTGCCTGTGCTGCCTGGAATAAATACAAAAACCATCGCCGGTAAATGTTGAGTTCGGCATGTTTTAGAAGAAGATTTTAAAAGTGTTTAACAGAGTCAAAGTCAAAGTATTAAACTTAACTTCTGCAATTAAAAAGCCCAGCCAAAGATTAAATCCCCGCACAGTGGCTGACATGTTTTATGAGATAATAAGTTCTATCTGCAAATTATTATTTAAACAGTGTCAGTCGTTTATTTATGAACACACTATTAAAAGTGTACCCTCTGATACCTGCTGACGTCAGTATTTGTTATACTTTAGTGAATACCTTTTTCTGCTACAGAAAGTCTTATGGACGGAGTATCTTTGAAGAAGCAAGAAAAAGAGACAGCAGCATGCAGTAACTCTGAATCTGAATGTCTGAACGTTAACCACGGTTTACTGTATTGTCAGTGTTGTTCTTCTCTGTCCATCAGGTGGTAATGTTCTCATACTGAACACATGGGGCGAGCAGGCAGGCCCTCACATGCAGGCCCTGCACTTCAGCTTCGCAGCAGGGGCCTTTGTGTCTCCCATCATCGCCAAGCTGCTGTTTGGGCCCGATGGGAACTGCAGCGCAGGAATCGTACCTACAAACGCTACACCTGCCGTCGCCGCAGAGCAAATCACCAAAGCCCCTGATGCTCACGCAGTCGTCAGCTACGTCCGCAGCAGGAGCAGCACTCTCAAATCCATGTGGGCCTACGTCGTGATCGGGTGTTTCATCTTTCTCATCTCCTTCGTCTTCTTCATCCTCTACTCTCGCAGCAGCACTTCACGTGACAAAGCCCGCGCATCGTCGGGGAAGCCCCTGGTGGCCAAACATCACATAGCTCTTGTTGTCCTGCTCTTCTTCTTCTTCTTTGCTTACGTGGGTGCTGAGGTGGCGTACGGCTCCTTCATCTACACCTTTGCGAAGGATTACGCCCACATGCATTCGTCCCAGGCAGCTGGGCTCAACTCGTTGTTCTGGGCGGCGTTTGCTGCCTGCAGGGGGTTGGCTATCTTCTTTGCAGCCTGCATGTACCCGGGTACCATGATCCTGCTCAGCCTGGTGGGCTCCACTGTGTCCTCTCTGCTGCTCTGTCTCTTCAGTAGGGAGAAGGTTGCACTGTGGGTTTGCACCGGTCTGTATGGGGCATCCATGGCCACCACCTTCCCCAGTGGCATCTCCTGGGTGGAGCAGTACACCACAGTGACGGGCCACACGGCGGCAGCCTTTGTGGTGGGCGCAGCGCTGGGTGAGATGGTGCTGCCTGCTCTTGTAGGCTTCCTGTTAGGGAAGTTCCCCGACCACCCCCTGCTTATGTACCTGTCGCTCATCACCGCCACCTTCACTTCAATCATCTTCCCAGTTATGTACAAGCTGGCCTCGGCGCCCAGCGACCAGAGCAGGAAACCCCACGTCAGGGGCCGGCCTGACACCGATGACAGCGAATACCGTCAGGCGCTGCTCGACTCGGGAGCAAACGAGGAGGAGGAGGAGGAGGAGGAAGAGCAGGACAACGAGGCTGATCAGTGGAACGACGCTGACTTTGAGGTGATTGAAATGGACGACACAGCAAGTCTCGTCATTTCACCCAGCAAGGCTTCCTCTCCTCCTGACATCACTGGCCTAACGGGCAGCTCCGCAGCCTCCAACGCCCAGGTGACGGAGCCTGCGGGTGGAGCGTCTTTCACAGACACCATCTCCCTGGTAGGAGACTCTCCCAGACGCAAACTACTGCTTTCTCTGGACAGAGAGAAGAGGGACTGAAAGCTCCTCCTGTAACTTGTAAGTGCTGTTGATCTTTCACCTAACACCCCGAGAGCCATGCCTCTACATGTCTGTGCCCATTTGTTTTCCTGAACACTTCCACATTTATGAGCAGCTGATGATTTAATGCGCAGTGAATGCAATCCTGACTACCGACCGAAACCTGTGCAGCTTATTGACCGCTCTTACAGTACACTGACTCGTCAGCGTCTTTTGAACCCTTCCTGAATGATGAAGGATCAGATTCTGAACTGTGCTCATCACTGATTCTGTGTGAAGAGTCTGTGTTGGCCCACTCCACTCCACAATGAGGTCAAAGGTCAGGATAAGCCAGAGAAATCCTATGGCTGGTAGAATTCAGTGCCTTGCTTGAGGACACGTGAGCAGAGTGAATGAGTTGAACGCCCTCCTCCTCCTCATGCCACCCTGCTGCCAAAAACGGATGTTTTAATATGTAATTTAATTTTGCACTATTGATAAGTTTATCAACAGCAGGAAATGTGTGAGATAATAGTTGTAAGGTTTGAAGTGTGAAGTTTGTTTTTTTTTGTTGTACTTTTGTAAAGATGAGATTTGATTTCTTTTTGTCATGTTCTGTATTGTGTCATGTGGCTTGCAGTTCTTTAAATCACATGTCGCCGTGATTCAGTTGAATTTTTGGAAACTCAATCATACACAGATGGTATTTTAATACATTGACTTTTTTTTATTATATCAATCTCAAACCTCCACCCACAGCAATGTCCATTAAAAACAAACAAAAACACTTCCTTCATCATTATTATTTTTTACATTTATACAAATACACAAGTCCTGTGTACAGCTGAATGGAGAACTTCAGATCATATCTTGACGTGGTTTAATAGTTTTTTTTATTTTTTGCAGTGAAAGATTGGAGGAAACGTACACAAAACCATATATATATGCACAAGGAAACAATAGACTCTTCAAGACATAAATTATCAAAATACAATATTGCAACAGTCCCAGATTTTAAAAAACTGAAATTGTTTCCAGTTCCCACACTCTGTATGTGAGTATGAAGAGTCAAATCTGCCAAAAATGGACATAATACAATCAAGGTTAAAGGGAAAAAAAACCAAAATGTCATCCTTTAACAGAACACATAAAAACTGATTTGATTGCATTCATGGCCGGAGCTTTTTTTTTTTTTTTTTTTTTAATATATATATATATATTTTAAAATGCTAATGCACAGTGAGATTATAGATGTAGCTATACAGGAACTATTTACAACAAGACTGCAGTCGATATAAAAATGAAGAAAAGTCAATTAGTGGTTTGAATGTAGTTTGTCTTGAGATTTGAAAGGAAGCTCCTTAAAAACCAATGACTTCAAACTGCTACAGCGCATACGAGTTACGAGTCGTCGCTGGGCGGACTGCGCTCCGTGACAGGCAGTCTGTCGCTGGCTCACCAGAGGCGCCAGCTTCACTCAGCCCATAGCAACTAGTGGAGATGGCAGCAAACAGACCAGACAGTCTGCACACGCAGAGAAATACTTAACAAATAACAGTTACAAGACAGAATGAAAACCCCACAGGGTTCAGTCAAAGCACCATTTAGACTATTACAACTGAATGGACAATGAAACACTGGGGCGGGGGCAGCAATTAGCACCAAATCAGCAGGGAGGCTCCTGGGTTCAGGAACCTATCAAAACTGCTCCAGCAGCTGTCGGAGGTAGGGGGCCTTGGAGAGCTGTCTGTTGACCCGGGACAGCTTGTAGAACACAGGACAGTCCAGGGACACGCAGGGCACCTGTCGCTCTGCACAACCACTACAGTTCCTACAGATCTGAACACACACACACACACACACACAAGCTGAATGGACACAGAAATAGAACATTCTTGAGGCTACGCTACATTTGACATTTTGTCTCTGTGCACTGCAGAAAGCCGTGTGTTACACTCTAAAATATTACCTGCCCTGCCAGATCAGAGTGAAACCACTGCAGCGAAAGTATTTATGACTATGAAAACAGCTCATGGAGACTGGGTGAAAGGTTCGTATGACTTGGAATCGTTTGTTGTTACAAGAATGAGGAAATGATTCCCGAGCAGGGACTGTATACAGACGTTGACTTTGGCCATGACAGACAGGAAGAACAGTTCCTACCAGCCTGGGTTTGAACCCCATTTATCTACCCAAAACTCCACATTAGTGGTAAAGAGAAAAGTAACATGCATGTGGAGGTATTAAGATGCACTATTTATTTTTTCAATATTTCAGTTTTTTATGCCTACTTCACGCATATAAGGCTGGGCAACAATTGTCGTCTCCTCACAAAAGTTATTGAAATCGTTTACGATCTAAGTGTGTCCGCTAACTCATAGCTCAGACCATAGTTAGCACTGCATGTGTTAATTCTGGGTTGGGAGCTGAAAACAGCAGATATGAATCATAACCACGTAAGTCTGTAAACTAACAGCACAACCACAAGCGAAACAACGTTTTTCTGTAATTTCATCTCAGTTCAACATCTGGATGTGCGTAATCATGTTGTGACATAACATCGACTTTGGAAGCTAATCATGTGACTTTTACTATGAGATGTGGAAAGTTGAAGCCTCCGGATCACACGCACTCAGAGTGAAGAGGGAGACATCTTGTTTCCAGGAATTCACTTACAACGGCGTTTGCAAACTGAAGACTGGATTTTTACGAGAGGGACAAAGAGCTGATTATGAACTCTGATATTCAGCATTTTTCTGATGATTGGTGTCTTTTTCTTCCCTGATTGCCAATAAAATAAATTCATTTAAGAATGTGCTGCTTTGTGTCTGTTGCAGCATCCTCTTTCTGTCTGCAGTCACCACTGAGTGGTCTCACTCAGTGTCCCGCCCACAACACTATGTGATTGGCTATGCGTCACAAGTAATAGCCTATCAACACTGACTAATCTGTGTCTGCAAATAACTAGTGACCAAAAGTAAAGAAAAAAATGTATTGGAGTAAAATGTACAATATTAGCTCCACTCCTCCTCACCACATGTCTCACCTTCAGCAGCTGGTCTTGCTGACTCTCCCACTGTCTCATGTCCTGGTGGAGTGTGACTGCGACTCGTTGGGGCTCAGCACGACACCGAGAGCACACGCCCAGCTGGGTGAGCTCGTCACACACAGGGCAGTGAAGCGTGGTGAAGTACTGGGAGATGGTTCCCTTCCTGCCCAGTTCCTCTCCACCCACTGCAGAGGAGCATGACGCCTTCTGGATCTGTGTGCAGACACCCACGAATTCAACATGAAAACCCTTCAGATGAAATTTCATTGTTCGAGAACATCTTCAAGATAATCTAGTAGAAGATAATTGCAGTCTTATGACTGAAAAGTTGGAGTGTATGGCCATTCATTTCAAACAACTGTGCTTTCAGCTCTACCAGCAGGGGGCATATGTGCTCCATCAGTGCAGAGCCTGACTTAAGTGTTGACACAAAGCCTGAGGCAGCAGAGCAGTGTGATGGGTCTGATTGATCCGAAGCAGGAAACATGGGAGAGATTTTCTCTTGGGCCTTTGTCCCCCCCTCCTCTAAATACACTGAACGAAAAAAAACTCTCTGAAAGACTTTCATCAGTCAGTAATTAATCAGAAGTTAATTTTGCAAGCCCATTCACATTTCACTGTGCTCCTTTGGCTTTCTTTTTTTATACTGAAGGTTTTCCTGTGGGTTATACAGTAACTCTGTTATTATCACTCATCCTTGCTTCTAAATTGCACAGGTAAAAAATATACCAGTTGCTGTTAGTTTGCCGATTTGAAATGGAAACTCTTCTCACCCTGGGGAGCTCCTGGTACCAGCTGAACACGTCCACCCCGATGAGCTGGAACATGCGGGCCAGTGGCGGCAGGATCTGCTTGGTGATGTAGTAGGTGGCGTTGAGGCGGAGGCCAAGGTCCTGCAGTACCTCCATGGGGCGACGCACCAGCTGGATGAGGGGCACGCCGGGCAGCCCGTACACGACCACGTAGGGCACACGCTCGCCCACACGTGGCTCCAAGCGACGGTCGTACGCCATCATACGCCTGAGGGGAAAGGAAACACAAAGACCCCGACAAACCTGATTGTTAACTGAGGGACCTCAGAGCTTTTCGTCTGTGCTCTAATGCAGCTCTTAAATAAGCAAAATATTCCATCAAATAATTCACAGAAAAGTCAATTAATTTTAGTGAATGAAACACTTTATGATCAATTCAACAGCACTCAGACTTGATAAATGACATGACAAACTATACCAGTGCTCATGAGCGAGACTGACTATATCCTTTTGAAATCTGCTTTTTTCCCCCACCCATTAAGAGCTGGGTTTCCTAGCAACAGACCCAGGTACTGTACATGCACGCTAGTGCAGCCAGACAATGAGCACTGTGGGAAGGAGTAATTGGATTCACACTGACTACTGTAACTGTTGACAGCAAGCTCTTTCTCTCTTTCCTGCTCTCTGCTGCTACTGCTAACACACACACGCATGCGCACACACACACAAAAATAGTCAACAAGCAAACATGTTCATCCAATTGGAACTAAGGACTCCCTCTGTCTTTTGGTGTGGTTTTTCTCTGCATGTGGCTTCTCCACAAATGTCTACTGACAATGTGCTGTAACACACACACACACACACACCTGGTGAGCTCCAGGGCAGGCACGCAGGCTCCAGGCCGGTACGAGCCGCTGCCCCGATATTCCTTAGCGAAGGTCAGGTCCTGCATGCTGGCCCGGCCGTCCAGAACCTTCAGACACTGACGCTGCACAAACTGCTTCACCTGGCTGATGTCCCGAGTCTCAAACAGGAGCTTAATGGAACGCTCCAGAATCTTGTGGGAAGACACATTAACGATATGACAGGTGAGAGGAGACGAGAAACATGAGAGAAGGAATGGAGAAAACAAAGCAGGATTCATAACAAATGAAACAAAAGCATAAATACAAGTGGCTTGCTGTTCAATGCTTTGATATTTCAGTATAATTAGGTGACTCAGCCTAAATGGTAGAGTTAACACAAGGACGTTTCAGTGTCTAGACACAAAGCCAGCCAGAGGGACCTTTCCCCCCTGACTGACATGTGTGAGGCAGTCCCAGTAAAAAGGGAGCGCGAAGAAAGCTGCTGTGGCTGTGATTGGTGTACAGCAGAGTGAAAGAGGGGAGGAGGGAGGTGGGTTGGTTTGCCTGTTACCTTGGAAACAGCAGGGCAGTTGTCACGGCGAACCGTCTCGATGCCTTTGGCGTCAAACACAGGTTCCTTTTGGTCAAGGCTCTCGTACATGTAGCCCACGTAGCGTTTCTTCGTCTGCAGCACACAGGGCAGGTACACCTGGGAGCACGCAAACACACACACACACACAGATCAATACTTTCCTCTAGATGTGTGAATAAATAAAGAAAACTGACACAGAGCGACAATTCAGGACCATGTGTGTGCTTGTGTGTACTACCTTCTCAAACTTGAGCTTGACAGGTTTGGGGTTTGTTGCAGTCACCGCCTCAGCGATCTCGTTGCCGATCTTGAAGGCCTGCTCTTTGGTGGCTCCCTTCAGTAAAACAAACATGCTGCAAACCACACACAGACACAGAGTTAGTGCTGACCGTGAACTATGTAATCCAGCATCTCTCCCCCTCACCTGCTGTTATCTCTCTATTGTTGCCTGTCAAATGAGGACAAAACAAATACATTTCAAAGACGTTTTTCAGCTGAGGGAAGCCGACCAACTTCTCATTCAGGGTCTGTATTTACTGAGGGTCTCAGAAGTGCTGTGCATGAAAGCAGCAGTGGAGGACTTAGACAACATGGAAGTTGAAATAAATCTGTCAGTGAGAATTTTTGGACTCATTTCCTTCTGAGACACTTGAAAAAAATAAATGCAAGCCTTCCTTTTTGGTTTTCCTGCTCATGTACTTTAGTTTAATCAAAAAAAGTGCACAAGAGACAACAACTCTCTGATTCACGGCTTGGAAAACCCAGACGTTGCAGCCTCTTTAATGCTGAGAATGAATGAGAGCCTTTGAGCAAGTTGTCAATAAAATGTGATATGATTGAGAAGGCAGTTCAGGTGCTATGAGGGGCTCTAACAAGATGACAGGTAGTAACACATCAGCAGAGCTGCAGGCAGCCTTAACACAGGGTGAAAGTTGGCAAATGAGAATCGTCAGTGTGGCACGTGTGGCCTTAGGCTGATTTAGGATCAGTCTTTATAAGTATGCATTATTTGCATCCCTGCCTGACCTGCTTTAATGATATATAAATATATATATGATAAATAACTGCTTACCTGTCGGTGTCTCCGTACACAACCCGCGCTCCCCATTTCTTAGTGTCATTGACCAGCTTGATGGCTCTCTCCAGAGTTTCTCTGGCTTTGTGGACGATGCTGTCTCCAACCTGAAAACCACAAGGGACAAGTTGATGAACAAACACTGATGTACAAGAGAAATACTTGTGCAATGTTTCTACAGAATTGTCTGTTTCACACTGATTTTTTTCCCCCAATATAGATCATTTCAGATTTGCAAAAACACTGGAAACACTTTCCATGAAAACATGTGGTGTCATATCAATTCCACTTGTCCAAAAGAACCACAGATGGCTTTAAATATGGTGATATTTGAAAACATAACCAACACAAAGCTGCTGTCCTGGTTTTCGCTGTCTTCAACTTTTCTGCTCAATTTTCTAAATACTAAGAACTCCATGGACTGTGAACTGTCTCAGCCCTCCTCTTCCTGTTCTTCAAGACCACAGTACTGATAACAACCTCTGGTGAGCTTACCTCCACGCAGGGCATGCGTCCAGAGTAGTTGGCGGAGGTGTAGCCAAAGGTGACGTTAGCGATGAGCTTGAGTCCAAGCTGCCGGGCATCCAGCAGTTTCATCAGGGCCTTGTCCTGCTTGTAGGTTTTCATCGACCGCTTCACCATGATCCGCGTATTGAGGATTTCCTCCAACATGCTGGGCAGGACCCCTTTACGCACTGAAGACTGGACACGAACAACAAGAAGGTGAGCATGAGAACAAATGAGGATACGGCGAGTATACGGCGATAGTAGTGAAAAGACGACAAATAGCATCACATAGAATTAATGTCATTTCCTGTTAGTATAAAACAGTAATGTGTGTTGATTTCTTCCATACTAACTGAAAAAACAATACACTTTAAGTTGAATACTTAATGCATATAACCACAAGCTTAATGAATGACGGCCAGCTTCAGAAACAAAGTCCACTTACTGAGTAACCAAAGCAGACTCGGACCAAACCATTTCCCTCTATGGCTTTTAATAACCTCATTACACACTAGTAGTCACTGTGTAGTGCCTTTGTGTGTGTGTTTTGTGTGATGTAATGACACTGCAGGACTAGATCCAGGGAGTGCGGTGCGCAGACGTAGAGCATGAGGTGGGCGCTCTGTAAACGTGCTTCACCTTCACCCCCCTTAATAACCCTGCCTCGCCGAAAGGAGAGATGATTCACACAGAGGCCAAGTGTTCTCCCAGGTCAACGTTAAGAGCCGGGTGAGGTCTCATCAGAGCGGAGGGTCAGAGGGTGCCATACCTTGACGAAGGCGATGCCGTTTGGAGACACGGTGATGTCGTTGCGGAGCTGGTAGAGGAGCTCAGGAGGAACCCGCAGGGAGGTGCAGCCGAACTTAAATTCATCAGGCCTGAAACAGACACACGTGTGAAGTGGATTAGGGCAAATCTGAGAAAGTGATCAAGGTGAGATAATTATCTTTGTTTTGCGTGTGAGTGTGTATGCATCCAAGTCCCTCTCTGTTCTCCCTACATTTGGGTAAGAATATTTCTCCTACTGCAGCTAAACAACCCCCCCCCCCCCCAACTACAAACCAATCTGAGGGACTGCAGTTGATTTACTGAAATTTGAAAGCACATGGAGCAAAGAGCATGGAGCCACTACTTTCTTTCTTTTACCTCGGAGTATAACACATGTGCATGCTGGAAAGTAGTGATCGTGGCTCCTGCTGTTGCTATGCAACTACAGTAATCCCGGTGAAAAAGGCTGAAATACATCCTCACTTGCAATGCTGACTGCCCTGAGCTGTGAACAACACATAGAGCTCTCAGTGTGCCTGCTCCATTAAAAATAATGAGGGAAGGACAGCAGCACTAGGAGGAGACTTTCCCAGCAGACACGCAACCTAAGCAAGCTGGAGTACATGGCGTAGGTGTGTGTAAATGTCGTGTCCTTACGTTCCCTGGCTGTCCACGTGGCCGAGGCAGGTGGAGAAGCAGTAGTTGTATGCGATCACAATGGAGGGATACAGCGACTGAAAGTCCAGTACGATCACCGAGTTGCTGTAGAAGCGTGACTCAGGCTCCATCACAAGAGGAATGCTCTGCGGCGCCCTCTGCTGGGCTCGCTGCTGGATGCTGGGTGTCACAGGGATGTAGTTCAACGGCTTGGCCACGCGTAACATCATAGACTCAACGCGGTACTGCAGGGACAATAAGATGATGATGAATATTTTGGAAGTATTGTAATAATTAACTTAAATAAAATTCATTTTGATACCTTGTTTGATTTTTTTTGTTGTTTATCTCACCAATCTTAAATGAACTCTGAGATTCTAGTCATTCAGTATGTCCATTCAGCTATTTATTTATACATTTTTAAAACAGCCACACACTGCTACACCCCAGTGCTGATGTTCTAATTAATAAAAACAATGACATACAGATAACAATGATAAAATTAATTGCAATAATTTCCAAATATGTAATACAGAAAGGTGACAAATTAAAGGAAAACATGACATAAGTGTCTTAGTAAGGTGTTGGGATAAGGGCTTTAGTTTAATTTGGAGACTGCTGATTTACCTGCAGGGTGAAGTGCTGAAAATATTGCAAATGTAGCACTTTTGTGTAACACTTTTGCAGGTGGATAAAATACATTTTGCTGCTGCCTATGCCTACAGTAGTACATTACTTCCTGTACTTCCTGTAGGTGTAATTACACCTGTACTCCTCCTTCTTCTCCAAACTGGTGGCAAAACATCTGAACTATCCCCTTAACATAATCATATTAGCGGCTGGGACTGTCACATGAACCATCTGTAGTCCTCTGATAGCTTTAAGGCTACTGTGTAGACAACTGTGAACCAATCAGAGCATCCAGAACACGTGATGTGTGTTTGTACCTGTGATCCTCGGGTGAGAACGTGTAAGAACTGAATCCCGAACAGTCTGGCCAGCTCGCTTGTTCTGCCGATAATATCATGCTGGTGAAGAAGCTGCATGGTGCCATGCACACGACTCACGTAGTGGTCCACCATCTTCCATCTAACATACGCACACACACACGCAGCATGATCATTAAAATACAGTGTTTTTATTGACCGACTTCATAAAATCTTCCACATATGCGTTAAAGGAATATTTCAATGCAGGAAAGATGGTCTTTTCATAAATCGGTCTGTCTATGCAGCAGAAAGACGCACAACGGACACATACATCCATTTTTATTCGTGGGGAAGAAAAAATAGATTCAAAGTACTGGCCAAGCCACAGGCCATTCAAATAAAAATAGAAAGTGAACATCATAACGTCCAAAAATGAACAAAAAAAAAAGCCACAACCCCAAAATAACACACATATGTGATGTTGTGTGTCTGGTACTGGCACAAACCTGTAGAGGTCGGTGTTGTGGTCAAACCAGTCGGACAGTGTGCGCGGGCTGTACAAGGGGAAGCGCTGGTGGAGGACGTGGAAGGCCACATTCTCAAAAGTGTAGTTGTTCAAGGTAACCTGGAGGGGAAAAAATAAAACCTCAATATCATAGGCCTTCCCTCCTCTACAACCGTAAATACCCTGACCTTCCTTTTCTAAAACATCACACTGAATCTTTGTGGCTCCTAATGTTATTGGCGTGTGTCTCTGCTTATGACCACTAATCACAGGTTATGGTCTTGTGTGAACATGCGTTCTGAACAGGTCAACCAAAGAGCGTTTTTTTTCTTTCTTAGACTCTTTCATTTGAACAATTCTTAGACACATGTAGATGTAAAAGTATTCAGTATTTCACAAGAAAAAAGCAACAACGTGGGGAAAAAAAGTTTTCTGCAACCAAAATATATACTTATTTCCTGATATCCTTTCTTTTTTTTTTGATCCTCTGAGGGGGTCCCAAACCCTAAGTTGGGAAGCACTGTTTTATGAGAACATTCACCAGAAGATTCACAAAATGTCTATAAGAATCGATTTGCCCCCAAATTACCAAAAGTCTTTCTCAGTTGCTGAATTTGACACACTATATTTTTGGTGATATGGCTGAATATAAATTTAACTACTGGTCACTCAAAGCTACTGTAGACCACTTCTGGGAAGCTGTGACCAAGGCATTCCCTGTGTTCAGAGTGAGAAGAAGAGCATTTCTGATCAAAAAACAACTGAGCTGACAGCCGAAAACTGAAGCTGACAACAGCAGAGACTGCCAGACTACAGAGAAAATAAAAAAAACAACCACAAAACACAATGAGGAGGTGAAGGATGAAATGTAAAAGAAGTTCAGTCTAATTCTAGTGGAACACATTGGGTGTTTACTTGCCAATATGCAATGCAAAGACTTTATTTCTTAATTCAATAAGAAGACTAAATTAAGTGGCACAAATGTCCTCTGCAGTAGCAAAAAAAGGAAAAAAATCTAACAGCAGTGAGAATCCTGCCTGAAAGGCTAGAGGAACAGCTTGTGCGGGAGGTGTGGGAGGGGGTGGAGGTCATGCCGGGACACCTGCCTCGGTCTTCATCACCCTCCACAGGTTGAGGGTGATGCGGCCGATGATGTTAATCTCAGTCATGGTGTCGGCTCCGTACTCATCCCTGTCTGCAGCAAAGCGGTTCTCTTTGGAGTCACCTGAGGACACGCACAGAGCCAGACAGACAGCCAATTACAGAGGAGGAGAAGAGCTGCCAGAGGCTCTCCATTCAGCTGCCACACACACACAGAAACACCAAAACACACATAGGCTCACACACACAAACACAGGTGCTGTTCCCACACACAAACAGGGCCACACATGTTTTTACTTAAAGTGCTCACAGTGCGTGCATGCACAAACACTCACACACACTTTTTCTTGACCTGGATTTAATGATTTCCATCAGACTATAATGAAGGCTTGCTAGAGAAAAAAATAAAAGCGCACACACACGCCTTCAGTGTGATAGGACTACTTCTCAGCCAAACTCAAACTGTCAGAGTCAATAATCGACCAGTAATTACTTCAACAGCATTCTGCACATGTGCAATATGCTGCTACAAGTTTAACAAGCACCACTGACAATTTATGGATTTGGCCTCAAGTGGCAGAGCCTCTTTTAAAAAGAGAGGAACTTAATAGCTGAGGACCAGCTGGAGTTTACTGTGTGGAACATGGCAAAGTAAGTTCTGTTGTCGCATAATGGCAAACTCACCAAATGACATTCTCTCATATGAAACTATGAAATACACACAGGTAAGTTAGGTTTTGTTTTTGGTTATATATATCCATTTCTACACATCAATCTTTTGCACAGAAAAGATCCCTGAGTACTCTGCTTCTTGACATTTGCCCATCAACTACAAGAAGACCAAGTTTCCCAGCTGTGGTGACAGACCTGGCACACGCGACAGCTGCCGACACAAGTCCACTCCGAGCGCTGCGGCCCGCTGGAGGAGGTAGCCCCAGGACTGCATCTGCACCTCATACCCCACCAGGATGTCTGGGTCAAACCTGAGAGAACACAACCATGTTCGAACCAAGAGATTATTTTCAAAGAAATACACAACGGTATTCATTTCTACATTTTTTTAAAAATATTTCTTAAAATTATGTAAATTTAACTTGCTTCAGAAAAGCTCGAGTGTTGCTTCAACATGTCTGTGGTGAGCACAACAGTGGCAACCCACTCAATTAACTGTTGAGAATATTAAGGAGCCGGGTTGACACCTGCTTGGCCACACTTACGCACCTCCTCATGATGAAAATCAGCTCCTGAAACAGCACTTTCTCATCAGTGGCATATGTCACCTGCAGCCCAGAGACGCCTGACCTGACCAGCAGGGGCGATGTTCCACTGTGACCTACTGAAGGGCATTTTAAGAGATTCATTAGCCTGACTGCACATGGAAACAGATCATGCACACTATGTGTAATCCATGTAAACAACCCTGCCTACTTTGCTGAATAATGCTGAATAACGACACACACGCCCTCCTTTTCAGCTATAGTGAAATGAGTTTTAACCTTGGTCACAACTTTGATGGTCTTTGTCCACCACAATGGCACCCGTCAGTTGGGTGCTGTCTATATCTGGCAGGGGAGCATCAGAACTGAGGCAGTAGAATAAGGCACATATGGGGTCAAACTCTGGGTCAGGTTCAAGGTCACGTCGAGTTCTTGCATGGATCTCCATGCCCATCAGTGTTAGGTACTGGACCTGAGGGAAAGACAAACAAGGAAGGAACTCAATCTGAAGCTCTAATTGTTACACTTGAATTTTGAGGTCAAGGTGTCTGTGTACCAAAAACAAACAAACAACAATATAGACAGAAAACTCATTTTTAGCAACAAATCAAGCGTGCTTTCTACCCATTAAATTGTACTCATTCATCTCTTCACTCAAACAGCATCTATGTAATCATTTTATCTGGCCACTCTTCCCCAACCCTATTTTTTTGCAGTTACTTCTTATCATTATTCTTCTTTTAGTTGTGGTACTATTACCAGAGTAGCATGGATTTGATTTTCAATCTGTCTGGGTAAGGGCAACTATTCATTGACAGGAATATTAAGTAAATATTAATAGAGCGCATGGGCTCCAAAAAAGATTGGATTCGGTGGTTAACCTCACTTCTGCTATCCTGAACCCATGTGTGCTGAATGAACCAAATGAAGCTCTAATGAAGATTGTGTTTAAATAAAATCTAATTCCTTAACAACTATCTATACTGAGCCATAGATCATCGGCAAACTTATACTAATGCCACCCTGAAGTTATGTGTTGACAGAAATGATTCAAGCAATGGCATCCTCACGCAACTCCAACCATAAATATTTGAAATAACCTGTCTTCCTTCCTAAAAGTCCAAAAAAAGGGCTCAGTCTTCTGAAAATAGGCTCGTCTCTTAAGGGCTCACCTCATGCAGTGCTTTGGCGTCCTGTAGATTTTGCATGCTGATTTTGAAGCCATAAGAGTTGGCTATGCTTGGCCCTTCGATCTGAGAATTATCTTTCTTTGGCACATTCAAAGCAGCAAACTGGTTCTGAGAAAGACAAGGATTACATGAGAAAAGTCTAAATGAACAAACAACGCAGACACAAAAAATCTCAATTTGAACAACAAGTGGAAGAGGGACTGATTTTAATATATAATATGATATCAGGTACAAATGACACGCTCCATGCACAGCTCTATACTGACATTCTAAAGCCATTTCCTAACCAGGGGAGAAATCAAAAATAATAAACACTTGTGATCTGACCTTCATCTGTGTGGTCAGCAACACTCTTCTCAGTGGGTCTGCCTGACTTCTCCTCTGCTTTAGTCTCTGAGAAATGGCATCCTCTGCAGCTGAAACAGAATCAGGAAGAACAGAGACGAGTGAAGTAACAGACTGACTAGAAATAGTCAGGGGTGATAAATTCTAAATCCTGGTGCACAGTTTTTATTAGCTGAAATGAAGTATAACAGATTACAGGCAGAATGGCACTGCTATTTGCCTCACCCTCCGATATCGGCGTGCTGCATACTGGATCCAGATCCTCTTTGCCTCTCTGTCGCCTCCTTAAAAAGGGGGTGCTGTGAAGGAGGCGGGGACTAGTTCTCCCCTCTTCCCTGTTACTCACATGGAGGAGTAAGGGACTAAGATTACCCCCTAATTGCTCCAGAGAGTCAGAGAGCCTAGGAGACAGTGGTTCTGGAGAATTTTCACTTTGCCTGTTTGGCCCTGATGGGCTGGGCTGACAGGACTGCTGCCAGGGAGGCAGCTCTGGGGACTCTGGAGAGGTGGCTGTATCATCATCCTCATCATCATTTTCTCTGTCCTCCAGCTCAATATTTATGCCAACTTCATCTGAAACTGGACTCACCTCTGTGGATTTACACTGAGAGTCTGTGCTTTTCACGGGAGATATTATTAGGGACAGGTTGCATTTCTTTCTCCTTTGGGTCCTGATACTGGAGAGTCTCTCACTCAGCTCAGTCTCCACTACTGGACAAGTGGAAGCAGCTGGCTGTTCACTTCTCTCTGGGTTCCCCTGCACATCCAGCCCAAGGCCTCTCTTCAGCAGCCCTTTGTCTATTCTCCCTTTTTGTAAACTCTCATACTGTTTCCTGGCTTCCAGCCACAGCTGCACACGCTCACGGCTTGGTGGATTTTTGCAGGGCAAAAGGATAACCTTCTTGTCACTGGCTGAGTCAAACTTGGCCTGTGACACCTCAGCTCCTTGGGTTTGGGAAGATGAGGTAATAGTTGTGGTGGGGTGTGTCATGGCTGAGAAAGCTGTCTTCCAGAAATGGAGGCCCTCCAAAGACAGTTCCCCACTGAACTCTGCTAGCTCCTTAGCCAGTCTGGTGCCTACCATCAACTTGCGGCCACCAACCTCCCTAGAAAACAGATGGAAGAATGTGATTAGCTGATTTATCTAGATTTTAATAGTTACTGCAGTTCATCAAAACTTCAGAAGTGGAGAATTTCAAGTCATATATTATTTATTATCATTACGTTGATTGAAGCCTTAGAAAAAGTATTAATTAGAGCTTAATTGATTATGGATTTTAAGGCTGACTAAAATTTTTGAGAAGATACCATAAATTTGGTTATTTATGAGTTGTGACCAAATGTGTACTGAACAGGACATTTTACAGTGGAAATAAAAACATCAGCACTCTTGAGTGGAAAAACACACTTGTACCGGCAACACTGTCTCTAAAACATATCCTCAGCATTTCCATTCTTGAGCTTTAGTTTGCACAATGCTGTTTCTCTGCAGTGCCAACCGTATATGCACAACTGCATGTTTGTACATGTGCATGTGTACAATAAAGTTGCGGACCCACTTGTGAAGACACTGCTCCATAGCACTACTAGAGGTCAAAAATTCAACGTACCTTTAAGTAAGAACTTACCTATAAATATATGAAGAAACAATTGTATATGTAAGGCTCTAATCACTCAATAATATCATCCATGCTGATATATTGGTCAGGCTTCATTTCTATTGTTTTAGATACATTTTTACCTATGGACATTGTAGTCCATTCAATTGATATATTCTGAAATCTTCTGCTGGCGGTGTGTATAGTCTTACATTGGTTTCCCTGGTGCATCAGAGGGGTCACTACAGAAGGGCTCCTGGAAGGTTGCCTCTGACATCTCCAGGTCCAGAAGAGTGCTGAGGATTTCGTCCCGGCTTGGAGGGGACATGAGGGGCTTGAGGATGTGTGCTCCACCTCCTGGCCCCCGCAGCAGCTGACTTGCCTTCACGTGGGATAGTGAGCTGATGGAGCGTGGAGAGCTACTGGGTGTTGTGGATGTTAGTCCATCAATTCCCTCCAGGAGCTCCCCAGTTGGAGAGCCCTCATGGTCAACAAAGGATGCAGAACTTAAAGGCAATGGTAGGACAGGGTCGAAGACAGAAAAGAGCAATTCTTTTCTCTCACAGTGAAAGTCTTGAAAGGGGCTGAGCGTATGGGCTTTACCTAATGACAAGTCCCACTCTCTGCTCTTGATTTTCTCAGAGTCAAGGAATGTGAGGTGATTTGATACAGACTCTACATTCTCGGGTCTATCAAAAAGGTCAGGGCTGACAGGTCTCACTTTGTGCAGGTCAGAGCTTCTTTGCAGGTCTTCTCCAGAACCAAACAGTCTATCAAGTTTCTTCTCAATGTCCAGTGCCTGGGCAGACACCGCTTCCTGGCTGACATCACTCAGGAACTTAACTGGTAAATTTTTATCAGTCAGGACAAACTGGCTTCCACTGTATGGGCTGGAGAAGTCGGTCTGGTCAATGGCATTTATATCAAAGGTATAGTTGTGTGGGACTTCTGGTGATAAGCTGTCCTCTATGAAGTTGCAACTGTCCAGACCAGGGTCTGACAGGAAGATGGGGCAGTCATCTGACATATTCCCATCCTGCTTCACTGATAGATTTGGCTGAGTGTTGCTTGCCTTGCCTTTCCTGATTCTGGGCTTTTTTTCTTTGGGAGTGGTAGACTTTGGGGCCCTGGGTTTCCGAGGAGTGGTGGAGGGAGCTCTTCTGGATTTAGCTGGTTTACTTGTGGGATCGAGTAGTGCTGTGGCCTGAGCTATGGCAGTGGAGTGGTTGTTTGTGCCAACCACTTGTAAAGGAAGGGCCTGTCCCTGCTGCCTCCTCTGGAGAAGCTGTTTGAGAACAGCCAACCCAGAAGGGGTCTCAGAGAGAGTGGGGACTTCACCATTCTTGGGACCTGAGTGCTGGGAAGCCACTGCTAGTTGGGGTTCTTTACTGTCCTCCAGTAAGGGTCTACTGGCAGGAGGAGATGAGGGAGCTGTGCACTCCTGTGAAGCCTCCACCTTTACCACAGTGGTCTGGCAACCTTGCTGCTTCAGCTGAACCTGTGCTGAAAAGTTTTGGTTGACCTCCATGATGGAAGTTTCACAGTCCTCAACCTTTGGTTCTATAGAATGAGCTACTGAGTCTGATATAGATGCAGTCTGGGAACTGCTCTGGCTGTTGCTATCTGTGCTCACCGGCTGCTGAAATGGAGGGACCTCTTCAGAGGAACTCTCAGAAGGAGGCAGCTCACCATCAAGGAAAAGGAGCTGGGAGCTGTTTTTACTCAAGTCATTGCTTTTGGGTTCCTCAGTCTTCTTTTTGCGAGACCTTCTAGGTCTTTTGGTTGTTTTAGAACCGTTGATACTACCTTCAGCTGGATCTTTAGCCTTCTTCCTCTGACTTGGAGCAGAACCACTACTTTGTTTCAATTTCTCCTTTTTAAGTTCCTCTTCCTTTAGAGGCTTGACAGCAGACTTGTTTACTTTTTTTTTAGCATCTGTAAATTTCTTAGGTTTGGCAGTTTGACACTTATCTTGTGCTCCTTTGGCTGAAGATACTGTGCGTGGCTTGTGAGAAGCAGTACTAAGACATGGGTCACTGAGTGGATTTATCAGCTGGTCTGTACTTCTTGTGTCCATTAGAGGGTCACTTGGGGACCAGCAACGTGGAGGTGTTGAGTCTACAGGGCTTGGGGATCTATCAGAGAGGTAGCCTAACTCCACCATGACATCACTATACTCAATGCCATGGTCATCTGCCAACTCACAGTAACATGGCCGAGGGGGCGGTAGAGACGGTAGAACTGGGCCTCTCTGACGGCCTTTTATTCTTTTGACCCCTTCGCACTGTTTAACTCGAGGTTTGGCAGCGTTGCAGATTGTTTTCTTATTTGAGGAGCTGATCTTTGCCTTTCTTTTAGGGTGTTTTTTAGCCTTTGCCTCAGTGATGGGAAACTTGACAGCAGTGGACTCTGGCACCTTGGGCCAGAAATCCTTGAGAGGGGCCAGTTTATTGTATTGTTCTAGCTTGTCTGGTGTCAGCAACACCAACTGCTCCTCCGCATTCACTTTGGACATTTTCACCAGCATGTTTTTTTGTCCTTTGAACCTGTTGATAATAATATACTTGATGATGATAGGGGGTTCCTTCTTGCGGCGTTTTTGATATTTTACTTCCTGTCCACTGGGAACATTCGTGTCCTTGAGTCGTTCTTTGACAGTGGCTGGGTTTTTATGACGAACACCTGAGTGTTCTCCATCTTCACCGTCATACACCATCTTCCGTTTGGCCCTCAAGGTATATTTGCTACCAGGCAATGCTGAAGGTTTCGTACATGTGAGTTTAGCTGATAAATCTTGCAATGGGCTTAACCTATCCTCTGCTGAATCTTTAATATCTTCAGAAAAACTGAGAACAGTGGAGGGAGGGGAGTCTGAAAGTGATTTTGTCTGTTCATTTACAGACCTCTCATCAATTTCTAGCTCCTCCTTTGAGATTGGCTCTCCCAAAATGACTGGACCTGGATCTTTCATTAGCTCAGCCTTTTTAACTGGCTTATTCTCCAAAACTGGCATCTCTGGCTCTGTGGTCAAAGGACAAGCAAGTGTGATTGAGGTGAGGCCAGTACTAACCTGGCTGTCAGAGGTAGAGCTTTCAACTATGTTTAATTTGTTTGTATGCCCGACCATGCCCAACCTTTTTTTATTCACTTTTAGTCTAGATCTGCGAGGCTGTGTCTGTCCAAGCTCACTGCAGGAATCAGTAAGCTTTTTGCTTCCAGCTTTCTTCCTACTGAGGCAGTTGGAGAGAATGACGCTAGGGAAGAACTTGTAGTGTGCTTCCTGCTGGGCCACTATAGTCCTCTCAGTCTTATTTTCCTGATAGTCCTCGTACCTGATTTTGAGTTCACCAACATCTCCCTCCTCGCTATCCTGACCCATTTCTTCCTCCTGAGGATCAAGAAACTCATCCTCCTCCATGGGTGATGGGGATGAAGACATGTTCCTCAGGATGGGGCTTTTATTGTCCTTCTGGCTCAATTCCAGCTCTGTCTTAGCTGAGCAGTTTCTCAGCTCTGAGTAACAGAGAGAGAAGGTCCTGTGGTTCTGAAGAATGGACAGACAGTTTGTTTCTACATTCTTTATGCTGCCGTACTTCTTTCTGTTTTTGGTGACTTTTCTGTTACCAAATGGGAAACTTTTTAGATCTGTCTTATCCAAAGCTATGGAGGTTTTATTGTCATAGGTGTACAGGGGTCGTATGTCCTCTTTGTCTACACAGATGGAAGACACCTCAGGGTGACTGGCTATCTTGCAGGGAATGGGGTGTTTGACTGGTGGGATGTAGGGGATTTCTTTATTAACCTTGAACCCTGTTGAACATTCACTACTGCTGTCCTGGCTGCTTTTAGATTGAAAGTGCTTGTCAAGTGGTTGCTCTGTGTCCAGCACATGAACTGGTCTGTGCTCGGGGTGAACAGTCTCCCTAGAGAAGGGATTTCTTTTCCTGAGCATCTTTTCTGTGACTATTAGAGAAGACTGGGTCCTTGAGCCACTGTCTGTTAAAGACGAATCTATGGATACAAGAGAAGAGGAGGCACAAGTGTTACCAGCAGCAAAAGAAGGATTAAAACCTCTGATTTTCAAATATATTCAATTCAATTCAATTCAGCTTATTTATATAGCGTCAATTCACAACAAAAGTTATCGCATGACACTTTCCAATTTGAGCAGGTCTCGACCAAACTCTTTAATTAAACTGTAAATATATATATACTTGTTTTTCTTCAAATCAAGATCAAATATGTTCTTTAAAAGACTTCAGATTTATAGACAATAAAAGGAAACACCCCAAGGCCATATTCATAAAGCATTTTAACACTAAAAGTAGCTCACATGATGCTTATTCACAGCACTGGGGTCAACCCCACTCCTTCTCTTTAGTTCAGAAGTTTTCTTTGTTTCTTACTAAAAGCCGCCCTCAGCAGCTGTGGATCACTTATTTTAGACACTTTAGTTTTCTATTAAATTTTTAAGAATCAAATTCCATACACAGTCATCATCAAAATAAAAATGTAAACAAAAGTACAGTAAACAAACAAACAGAGCCTGTAGGAGAACCTGGTGGTGAGAAAGAAAATAAACATTCCCAATAGATGAATTACCCTTAGGTGCGACCACAAATTGTTGGCCAATCCCCTATTTTCTTTTGGTAAAATATCCATTTCCGCCATCTCTTTGTAAATCTTCCTTCAAACCTAATATAGAAGTGAGTCTTTCCATTATCCTCATTTCCTGTATCACATCAAACCATTGTTTCTGCTCAGGAGAATTGGGTTTATCCCAACTTCTAGTTATAGTTTTCTTGGCTGCTGTAAGGAGACAAAAGTGACACCTGATATTTTCACCTGATGAAGATCTGCCTGGGATCAAAATGTCCATTTTAATAAATTTGTGGTTTGGAATCAGTGCAATGATGTTACTTTTTCATCAATACTGGTGTGGTTCCAGTTCAAACATGCTTGTTCAGAACGGATAGATTAATTGGCATCTGCATGCAGCTTTCTCAATATCATCAACCTGCAAATGTGAAGAGCCCCTGCAGATCAGGAGGCAGCAGGTCCAGACCCACCATTTAGACTTTTACATGCACTGTTGTTGTTTTTTTCTTATTTTTTTTAAACTTTACCAAACAATATTACATTACACTACGGTACCAGTTCTAGTCAATTTTCTGGGGTCAAACACACGCTGCACACATGAAAAGCAACATACAATCATTTTATGTATTATGAATGTCAAAATAAGCAATCAAAAAACACAAAACACACACAAAACAATTGTAGACTAATGTTATCAGCATTTGCATGATATACTGCAAAAAAACACTTGTCATTGAACATTGTAAGGAATATTGACAGAAATCACAACTTCACACTGAAGCTAGCCAACTACCCCAAGTTATAGCTGGTTTCCATGGTGTTACAAAGGATAGGCTAACATTATTCACTGAAGACTAGACGGCACAGTGGAGTCGAATCATATGTGCATATTTAGATGCAAATATACACACACAGTGGAATAGCACAGACTGTCTTTTTCAAGAGAAACAGAAACAGAGTGCTAGTTAACAGACACACATGTCAATGCCCCCCTCCTCTTTCCCTCTTTCACTTAAGTTCTCTCTCTCTCTGTGTCCAAAAGGCCACTTGAATGAAAGCACCCACGTAAAAATTTGCACTTACAACTTACAACTTGGCACACCTGCCAAGGGATGTGTTATAAGTGTCATAGTAAACTGACATTTAAGTGCTGTCTTGGTACATCTCAACAAGAGATGACTTACCGCTGCTCTCATCCGCAGCCCCATCAAGTTGGGGGATAGACAGGTTGGCAAAAAGAGAGTTATTCCCACTCCACTCCATGTCATCGTCAGAGGACTCCTGCTGCTCGTCACTGAAGCCATCCTCTGGCTCCTTCACATTGGGCCTGTACACACAGGGACGACCAATCACTGATTAAACAAGGCACATGCACATCGTGGACAACATTCATCTAACTGCTTAGTGTCTGCTGGCTCGTGTTCAAATTCTGAATGTAGTCATGTAATATGACTGGAAAACTGTAGCTCTCCACCATCTAACCGCCAACAAATACTTCAATCACATATTTAAAGACTACCTTTTAGCGCCTGAGTGACACTTACTCCAGGGGGAGTTAGGTCCACATATATTGGGATAAGTATAAGTTTTTTGCATTTGGCCTCTGTACATCAGAGCTTTGAATTTGAAATGAAACATTCATGATGTGAGTGAAGTGAAGACTTTCAGCCTTAATTCAAGGGATTTGACAAAAGTGTGGCATTAACTATATAGGAATTACAGCCATTTTTATACACCCATCCCCATTTTTGGTGGCTTATAAATGATGGGACAAATGGCTGACAAGCAGTTTCATGGCCAGGTACACTCAACAATAGGTCCAAAGAAATGTCTATGCAAGTGAAAGGGTAAGGGTAAGGGGATTTCAGTAAAATGCAACAGTTCAGCAACGGACGTGGTCCATAATATTGCACAGTTGAGTTGCACGAGAAAAATAAAGTTCAGAGTGTACTCTGTACATCAAGCAATAGAAAATGAAAATTACCCTGAGGTAAAAACAATAGATAACGAAACAACATAGGCTGAAAAAAAACAAAAAAACAAAAACCAAAATAAACCCATCAGAGTGATAACAAAGATGTAGCCTGTAGTGAGCTAAAAAAAGAAAAAAAACACAACAAGACTGGAAGGGTAGCGTGCACCAAAATGTTTAATCTCTATATAGAGAGGAGGCAACACACAGAACCACACGGCAGTAAGCAGGTCAGAGTTGTGCCCCACTGACTGAAGACTTCATCCCATTTTTATACTTTCTGATGTTGCCTTTGTTTGGAGCTTCACAAACATTCCTTTACAGGTTGAGGGAAAATAGACAGGGTGCAACAACCGTCAGGGGCCCATCTCAGGGATTTAGGTTATTTCTCGTGGGATCAAGCCCTCATCCTGCCCTATGCTTTACCCAGAATGTTAGTTATAACGGGGCTATAACAGTCAGCCAGATCATTACTTGGTCACTATAACACAACACAACTAAAGCTACAGACTAACTACATCAACTATCAGCAGGATGGTTCTCCCTTGTGAGCCAGGTCTTGCCCAAGTTTCTTCCTGTTAAAAGGGAGTTTTTCCTTGCCACTGTCTGCTTGCTCGGGGGTTCAGGCTCTGGGTTTCTGTAAAGCACCTAGAGACAATTTTGATTGTATAAGGTGCTATATAAATAAAATTGAATTGAATTGAATTGAAAGTATAAAATAAAAGTATAACGTTATGTCATTGTTACTACAAAGCATACAAAATTTCCATCACAGCCAAAACAACAGTTTGGAACATTCTTAAAACGAAGGAATTCAATGGCAAGCTCAGCAACACCAAAAGGTCTGGAAGACCATGAAAGACAACGAAAGTGGATGACTGCAGAATTCACAACATCTAGCTAAGTCAAGAACACTCTTGAGGAAGCAGACATGTCACTGTCAAAGTCTGCAGTCAAGAGATGGTTTTGTGAATGTAAATACAGAGGCTTCACAACAAGGTACAAACCACTGTTAACAACTAAGAACAGAAAAAAACAAGTCTGCAAAGTTCTGGAATAAGATTCTTTGAACTGATGACACAAGATTAACTTGTACCAGAATGATGGGAAGAGAAAGTGTGGAGAAGAAAGGGATCAGCTCTGATGATCTGAAGCATAACCACATCATCTGTCACACATGGTGGAGGCAACATTATGGCATGGGCGTGTATGACTGCCAATGGAAGCGAGTTACTGGTGTTTATTGATGACCTGACTGTTGATAAAAGTAGCAGCATGAATTCTGAAGTGTTTAGGGCTTTATGCTCTGCTCAGATCCTGCCAAATGGTGAAAACTGGTGCCTGCTTCATATTGCAGATGGACCCAAAGCACATAGCAAAGACAACCCAAGACTTTCCCAAAGCAAAGAAATGGGACATTCTTCACTGGCCAAGTCAGTCACCTGATCTAAGCCCAACAGAGTATGCTGTTCACTTACTGAAGACAACACTGAAGGCTAACAAACTATTTCATGAATTATTGATGATTTTCACAAAGAATCCTTCAGTCAGAAAATTGTGACAAAGAAGCAAAGGCCTTCATTTCTAGCATTTCAAGTGACACCAAAATTATCAAAATATGTAGTTTCCAACTAATTCTCTTCCTATTGTGGCAGCTCAATTGTTTTAATATTCAAGCCAAAATTATATCTAATTAAAATGAACAGTTTTTCCAAAGACAAAATGACAGGTTTTTGTACATGTAAGAAAAGAAATCTGTTCCCTCCAACAGGTGAGAAGGCACCCATGGCCTCGAGAATTGTCTAAATTAAAATCTCTCTGAAATACACTCCTTCACTATTTCTATTCTGTCTACATCTGTTTTTAAACTGAGCTGCTTCCGATAGAGATAATACTGCACAAGCACAGAACAAAAGGTTTTCTAGTCAAACTGTGACACACTTACCTTGTCGCGGAGAAGTTCTCAGGAGGCTCGCTGTCCCACCGCTGTGACATTATCACACTGAGCTCAGCCTCTTCCTCATCCAGTTCTGGCCCTGCCTCCTCCTCATCGCTATTACAGTGGTAGCTCCTGGCACCAGAAAGTGACTGGGACTGGGTTTTCTGCCTAACGGGGGTCCTGCAGTAACCGTCATCCTCCAGGCCTGCCAGCAAATCAATAATGGCGTTGTCTTGGCTGCTGTCTGCATACACACACAAAAAAATAATAATTTAAAACACATTACATCCATTAGCTGCAGGCAACAAGTGTGGTCCCAAATTAATTAAGCTAGGCTATAAATTGGCTTAACCTTTGGAACCTTTTAACTTAACGCTTTGTTTACAGGCTTTTGGCACAGTTACCATATCTTAGCCACTCATTTATTTCAAATAGATTTAAGCTTTAGGGAGAAGAAAGAAAAAAGCGCAAGCAAGAGCTCTGTGTGGGTCAAAGCAGCTACTATACCTAACAGAGGTGAGTGGTTGGATGTCTGGGAGAGCGGAAGGAAGGTCGGACTGTTCTCCAGCAGGCTCAAGATGGCCTCCTCATCAACGAGGGCCTCCTCTGGAATTTTACCACTGCTCCTCACAGAGTCTGGAACGGAGGAGGAAAAAGTACTGTTAACATCACTGAAGTATCACACCTGTCCATCAACACATATGGATGCAGCAGTAACACTATAGTCCAGCATGAGGTCTATGTGTGTGTGCCACTGCAGGAGCCTTGGCAGAGTGTTTCTGCAGATTAGGCCATTGCTAATCACACAGTGTCACACTTTGAACCCAGACACAGTGGGAGTGACAGGCAGAAAGAAAACAAATACTCTTCTGCCAATCACATAAAGAACATAAAGACAAAGAAACATACTTCAATGACAAACTGAAAAACAATTGACAATAATGACTCTATCTGTTTGATAGAGTAACTGATGGAGAGCTGTCTGATTTATAAAATATTACAGAAAAAAACTGAAAGGTGAGGATGTATGGTGTACACACAAGAGGGATTCTAACAAACTACTGCAAACATGATACATAGAATAATCCAATTTAACAACCACAGCTGGATTCATACTGTTGTATATGAGATACAAGTACAAGAGAGTACAAGATAGTTTTATTTGTCACACACACAATCATACACAGTACAATGTGCAGTGAAATTCTTTTTATCCCTGCTACCAAAAAATAGGTAAGTAAAATTAAATCTTGTAAAATAGAAACTTTATAAAAATAATAAAATTAAAAATGTGAAATGATTAAGGAGCAGTAGGAGCCCTGCAAGTTTTCTGAAGTTGAAGAAAAGCTCAGCAGTCTCAGTAGACTTTTCAAAACACATCAGACATATTTTGTGGTCTTACACAAAACAAAGACAACCAACAGATTAAATGACTACTTTGGTATTAGTACTTGCAAATGCATACAAAAGCTCCAGAAAAGCTGCTAAATAGACTGAGATTAGCTGAGATTTTTTCAGTTGGTTTCAAAATTTATGACTTCTCACCATGAAAATGTGAAATTCTACAGTTCCATGTCATCTGAGCACATTTAATGTGCTGATGATGATCTGCTCTCCCTGCAGTTTCTTCCTTTTTGTCCAAGTGAAGAGGGTGTCATATGCTGTAAAGTCCTTTGATGCTATATCAGTCAAACTCACTTGACTTGTGATAACAGATTTTTCAACATTTTACCAGAACAGGTTTTATCAGTTCCAGTAGCAGGTTTTCCTCACCTTGCTGCAAGTCCCTATGCTCCTCCATGGCATTGGCGGGGGTACACAGCAGTCCCTTGGGGGTCAGAGGGTCAGGATGGAGAGTAAGTTCACTGAGAAAATCCTCTTGGTCGTCCCCATCGCCAACAGATGAATCTTGCGTCCTGAGCAGAGAGAGACAGAAATGTTTTTATGAATGTATGAATCTCAATAATTCTGGGAGCAAAACACTGAAAACATTGCAATGAAGTCACACCACACCTGCCTCAGTAACTGACCTAAGATGAGCAGTTTAAATCAAGCATATACACAAAGCGAATACACAGATAAAATGCATGCAACACGTTTGCTTCCATCACATTCGCAAAGGAAAGATGGACTCATGCTAAAGGAGTATGAGCATCAGCAGTACTGTCAGACTGGCAGTTACCTGAAACACACAGGATGTTATGCTATCTGCTCTTATGCAGTCACGTTTTATTAGCATCTCTTAATGAGAAGATGTGCTCTGTTTACTCTCTGTATGTCTACATAGAGGAGGTGTATGGATGGCTAACTGCATGGAGAGTGCCTCTTGTCTGGTTAGTGTGTGCATGTGTGTGTTGGAGAGGGAATATGAATGGAAAACGGGCAAGCAGCCAACTCGGGCTTTGTATCCGTCCAGATCGCTCTCAGCTACAAGCTGCCTATCACGCTCCCTTACCCATGATGCCCTACTGCATCACCTAGCAACTCAGCACTTAGTGACTCTGAAATATTGAAATGTAGACCAGGCAGACAGCTACCACTTACAAGTGGAGCAAATTTCACAGGAACGGTCATAAAAAAGAAGAAGAAGGAAAAAAACAGAAAAAAAGAGTTCCATTTTGAGTGAACTGATCCAAACCCCAGAAGAAGCTTTTTTAGACCTGAGTGAACGGCAGAGGTTTCGAGATTAGAGTCTTGTGCCCTGGAGGCTGCACATTTCCCACAAAAAGCAGGAGAAGCTGAAAATGAAATGCCCTGAAGTTACTGATTTAACCCCCCTGTTGCTGCAGTGACTATAGGCATGCACAGTTGACTTTCATAGGATAAATTCAATCTTAAAACATTTAGGTGGAACACTGGGGCAGACAGGTGAAGCTGCACAACAAAACGTATGAGCCCAGCAGTAGAAAGCCCAGAGGAAGAAAGTAAACTAAACACAGACAAGAGAAATACTTTACTGAGACATCACATTCACATGATCACCCTTTCACATTAAATGATGAATGAGCTAAAGGCTTGCTTTAAATGATAGATCCCACCTGGCAGGGAGGCTGTTAAACCAGAAATGATTTTCAGAAGTGATGAATGATGAAAACATAGCTACACATATAAAAGCGATGGATTTTTATAAGCCGAAGTCCATTCCAGAGTGTGAGGTAGGGATGACAGTGACAGAGATTTTACTGCAGTCTCATTGTCGTCCGGAGACTTTGTTCTGGCTTATGAGGGAAGGCCTCCAGAGAGTCAGCGTGCACGTGCCACTGTCTGGATGTCTCTTAATTAGTCTGCTAGTTAACGACTTTAGAAGCAGCGAGGGAGGGAGTCTGGCAGGCGTCGAGAGATTACTGCAGCGATTAACACATTTTGCTAGCGAGCCACGCCCACCCTCCATGCTTCTTTGCTGTAAGAGTTTGTAAGATGCGGCTGAGGAGGAAGATATACAAAGGGGATGAGACAGAAAAAAAAGCTTCTGCTGTACATCACTGCACTGAGGTAACAGAAAGTCTTGTTGACCTCTTACATTTTTAAATACTGGAAAAAATGTTTCTAAGCAATGACATAAGGAGCTGCAGGGGGTATAATGTTGCATTTTGGGGTGGGGACACATTTCCATTTGACTATTTGACAACATTCAATTGAGACAACTCAATTAAGTGGGGTAACTGTAGCAGGGGCAACAGTAAAACACAAAATTTCTCCAATCAGAAACAAGCTAGAGCGATGACATCTACTCTACATGGTCTCGCTTAGATTCTCTTTTTGTCTGTGGAAAAGAAGCTGCATCATTTTACCTTGCCTGAAGGTTTCCACAAAAAGCACATACTGAGGTTTGAAAGTTAATTTCTTGATGCACTGTATTTTTCTTCTACTGTCTTAATTATACATGACTATACATTTAAATTGAAAACAAGTTTCTCTCTCAGTTATTGATTTAAAATGAACAAGAACTTCTCAACATCAACAATATTGATGTTGCTAGCTTCCAGACAGTAAGCTACAGACAGAAATGTGATTCTATTTGAGATACAGTGGGTTAATGTGGGTTAATTTTTCAAGGGGGCAATTGTAACACTGACATCTTGCATTACATTTTATAGACTTGTCCTTTTCAGTGAAAATAATGCAAAAAAATCGATTGTATTACTATTTAGTGAAAGTAACACTGCTTTATACTAGGAAGTTAATCTCCCATAACAATAGATTGGCTGATGTTTTTTTTTCTAATAAATAATCTTGATAAAAGGGTCTTTGGAGTGGAGAGAGTGTACAATAAGCCCGAAGGCAGTCAAAGGGAGGGGGCAATAGATAATAACATCCAGTCAAAATGAAAATACATTTGAAAAAAATACAGAATTATGTCTGTATGCATGGAATGAAACAAAGGACCATAAAAATGATCAAATACAACTTTTAGAATGTATAGATTGCTTGCTTGTGTAACAAGTGGACAGACACAAAACCAGCAAGATTAAAAAAAAACAGTGAAAAGGGAAAGGAAGAAAGTGAAAAGTAATAAAAAATTTCCATCAAAGCCCGCAGTGTTGAGTGAGTCTTTGAGGACACAGCAACAAGAGTAACAGAGGAGCCATCAGCTCTCTCTCTCTCTTTGTGTGTGTGTGTGTGTGTGTGTGTGTGTGTGTTCCATCAGTGGAGCCACACACTGCTTCCACAACACACCCCTCTCCTCTGTTCCTGTCTGATAGCAGAGGTTAGTGAATAGAAGCCATCTGGATCTGATTCAGAGGCACGCACGACTGAGCCAACTGTACTTTTATTTAACAGGAAATACTTTCTGCCTGTACACTTTGGGAAGAAAGGGTGTAACCTAGTCGACATAATTTCACTCTGTCTTTCCACATGAATCCACATTACACCCGCTCTGTCTCCTTGCCACATCTGTTCTGACTTCACTTTCTCCATCCCTCCTTTCCATGTCTTCCAACCCTCGCTTTCACTCCAGGAGGCAGCTGACATGAAACTGAGAGGGAAACTGAGGACATGTCTCATTATAGTTCAATGCAAAGACCCAAATATAAGAGAAACTTGTGCTGGATGTGATCTGAGACTGTGGGAAACTTCTTGTGCTTATCTTCAAACACTGTTTCTCCCAGCTTTTTCTTATTCTTCTTTGGTTTTCCTCAGCAAAAATGGGACAACTGTCCTCCGATGAACTTTTCAGATTTAACTTGCCCTGAAACATCTGGTGAGCCCGTCAGTCCCGCCCCAACAGCCATCACGACAACTGATCAGAGGAAGGATGAGGAACTCACAAGTCAAAGTTGTTCTCCTTCAGAATCTCCTTGAATCTCTTAATGAAGATTTTCTCGCTCTCTGTTGAAGTGACAAATCCACGATCTGGAAAACATCAGAGGGACAGACAATTTCAATAGTGTGTTCAACATTCTTCTAACATTCTAGAGTTTCTCCAGACCGCAAATTCTTTTTCTATAATTAAAGCACTTTGATCAGTAATTACTGTATGCTTGTGTGTGTGTGTGCTGTTACATATGAGGACTGAAAAACAGAATCTTTCCAAACTTGACATACAAACTGGAGACCCGGATATTTTATTTTATGCATTTTTAGGACCAGGCAACCATGTGCGCTTAGAAGTAAGCCTGGAAATGTGAAAGCAGAAACACATTCCATCACAACACAGCACATTAGCCTGTCATTATTTATCGTCCTGTTTCCATGACAGCTGTGTGTGTGTGTGTGAGGGCAACTGAGAGTTTGGTAACATTAAAGTTCTTGTTTGTGGTAAGAAGACCAAGCCGTGTCACCAATCACACAGACAGTTTTAAGAATGATGATGATGATACCCTGACTTGTGTAGGAAATGCCTTGCACTGCAACAGGCTCAGCAACAAAACTAAGACAGATGTCACAACTAGCTAACAAGGAGCTAAATACAATGAAACAGTACAGTCAGCCACAAAAGAATTTAGGCTGCCTCAAAACACAGTCGTAACATTTTCATGGAAAGCAGAAAAGCTGGCGCCACCGAACTCGCACAACCAGCTGGCTAGGGCTTTGCTAAAGCTTTGAACAGTTTCAATTCTTTTTCAATTGTATACCTACATTAAGAATGCTTCTAAACATCCAATCTCATGTGGTTTTCAACTTAAAACATATTTAGAGTTTCTTACAACATAGGTCTTATTTCTGTAGTTTTGGCCGTCATTTGTAACAGCTCTATGATGAGAACACAAAGACATCACTACAGCAGGGGCAAGACAAATAGGTGGTCAGACGGCTGATATGTCTTACTGCAGAGGGAAACTGACACTGAGATATGTCAGATTAGGCTTTGAAAACACATCACTATGAAATCAGTTTTGTTATAAAATGAATGCAAAACAAAAAGTAAAAGAGCTTCTTTAACTCACAGGAGTATATTATTTTGTTAAAAACATAAAAGGCATGAAAATAGAGTGTGCAATTTTGATCTGCTCACCTTGTGACTCAGGGGTTTCTATCTGGGAGACCTGGTTCTTCTCTCTCCTCCTCTGCTTCTCGTCCTCCCAGATAGCCTGCAGACCAGGGTTCCTGCCAATCTGACCTGGTCACAGAGGAGAGTCACGGTACAGCATGTCAGCTAACAGTACTATTATACTTGATTACTGTCTGTGTGAGTAATGGTTAAAAACAAAGTATCAGCCCATACTAACTGCAGTCCTGTTTTCAACAGTGCAGTTTTTATACACTGTTATAGAGCACATGGAAAAGTATGAGTCAGAACACAAGCACTGCCTGCCCTGGAGTGGCCTCTCTATTCCTTTCTTCACTGTAAAACAGATGCTAGTTGTGGTTTACGCTTCTGCGTCCAGCAGTATCTAAATCATGGGACCCGCTGCATACTTACAGCCTCCACTGGAGTACTGTTTTTAACGCACACACAAAACATTCAGCAAAACTGGCTGTACTTGAGTAACCTGAGGCCCTCATCTTGACAAGAACGTGTACTGAACGCTTACAGCTGCATCAACAAGCTCTGCACATTTCAAATAGTAGTGAGAATTTAGCCAGGGGAAAACTGTTTGGGTTTAATACCAAGAAACTTGCCCTTCTCCTTTCATCTTAGCGTTTTTGTTTTACCATGACAAGTACAAGGATGGGCTTCCTCTTTCCCTCACAGTCTGAAATAAAACTAAGGAAAGACATGGATAAAACCTTTAATACTTGCTTCTGTCATGTGCATGGTTTTGTCAGATAATCTGCCTTATGGGTCGAGTTCACTTCAGTGAAATAACCTTCCATCCTAGATTCTCTCATCTCAGTTAATCTCTTTCTCACCCTGCTCCCCTGTGACAGGAGGTGTTAGGTCAGCTCCACAATGTTTATGTTTAGGGCTGTTAATGGATTTGGTGGGTGAAGGAATCAGAGGTGCTTTGCTGTGTGAGTCATCTCAGCCAAACGTGCTGCACCGATGATTCAGCAGACAACTGTTCTCCTTCCTTTTGTGTAAGAGTGGGCTACAATACTGGGGAAGACTGATGGAGGGATGCTGTACTGAGTGATCTTACTTTCAATTTCCAGGCGGTTGAGGATGTCGACAGCCACAGCATCAACCTCCAGCTCACAAGTGCTCTGCTTCTCCACCTCATCCAGGACTAAGGAGCTGCAGGCAGACAGAAAGAACAGTCAGGGAAGTCTTGAAGAAGCAGTATTAAAAATTAAAAGAGGCAGCACTCTAACCAATACTGTAAATTCTTTTGTACTACTGGCTAAGAACTAATTTGTGATGTACGAAAACAGAAAGTATGACTTTTGTTTTAGTTTCTTGTCAGATCATTTTATTTTAGAAAGCATAACTGCCAAAATAAACATAAAAAAAACCCTGAACTTAAAATGCTTTAAAAGGATAAAACCCCATAAAACTAGATAAGGGGTGTTTAAAACCACAGGAGGTTGCTAGTCATTGGTTGACAAAATAGATGGATTTGAAATCTTTTTTAAATATAATGAATCATGCACTGAAAAGCCGAAAGACTGAATAGATAAATAGCATTTTATTTCACAAGACCACCTCCATTTCACAGCGACAGAGATGTGGCTGAGTAAACCTATGAAGAATTGACTCTTGTAGAATGAGGCATATTCAGAAAAAACAAAACAAAACAAAACAAAAAAAAACTCTGTTGAACATTTACTGTTGGGACATTTACTGAGAGTAGAACCTAATGAAACAGAGGCTCTCACAGGTGGGACTCACCAGGGTATGGCATTCTCCTCCCAGCGGACAAATGTGCCCCCCAGGGTGCTGTTGTTGTGCTTGGAGGTGCAGGGACTCTTCCAGGGACTGATGCTGGGACGACTGCTTGGGGTTTGCCTGTCTGGGGCTGCTACTGTGGCTTCTGGAAAACACACACAGGTACACACTCTGAATGAATCTGTCAGCCAGCCAAGAGAAAATGATCCTTTGATTTTCGGGTGACAAGATGGCAGAAGAGTTGAAAAAGTACAATCACCGTTTGCATTTCACATAGGGAAATGGACATGAGTGTATAGAGGACAAAAATAATGGCAGTAAATTTAGGCTAATACAGGTTGGCTACATTCTGCTTGCAGTTTTCACTCTTTAACTGTTTTGGAGGTGAGTGTTCAGGCTGTGTAACAGACTTCAAAACACATTAAGGCTTCTACTCATCTCAAACTGGCCTATTTTACCAGTCCAGTCCCTTTTATCATTCTTCCACTTGATCCCAGATTAAGAACTTGCTTTCAACTTTGAGCTTGAGGGAAGAAGAAAATGTAAACAGGTGTACCCATTATTGGGGTATTTTGGTTCCTTTGTTGTGCTGGGCAATGGAGCACTCTTTCCATTGATTGCATCAGTGTAAAGGTGGATCAAACATGGGAGCCCTGCTTTTGTCGAAAGACAGTCAAGCGTGAGGATTAAAAAAAAAAAAAAAAGAACTTTATTAAAATCAAGAGTGGGATTTCCTGTCCTGAATCATTAATGCCCTCACATGTGGAGGCAGCTGTGCTGGGCTGGATGCACTTTGGGAGTGTGGGGAGAGAGGCATGATCAGCAGTGATGAGTGGAGGTACTGGTCTGAGATTAGGACTAAGCTCTGATCAAACGGAGTTGGCAATGAGGGGTTTAGCCTCAGTCGGGAGGAAGTAGGGCTGAGCTTGGTAGGGTCAAGTTCACCCAAGATCTGTGGAAGAAAACATCAGTCTTCCGCTCCAACTGTGAGGTTCACCGCCTGAGGAGCAAACCCTGTATCCCAACATTCAGCAGCCAGCCGAACAGAATTAAAGCATATTTCTGTACCAATGTTAAATGCATGTTTGTGGCTCTGCCGTCGATGGTGGTAGATGGTGGTGGTAGGTCATTTTGAGCAACAGTTGATAATCTTTTCCAAGATCAAGTCAGTTGCTTTAAACACGCTATTATGAGGCAACTTGACTGAGAGAGAGTGGTCCTTTTTAAATACCAAAAAGAACCAGTAAGAGTACTGATAAAGCACCAGATCCATAAGCAGTATCGTTAAGAGTGGTAGTACTGTTAAAATCTTAATGATACCCATTCCTAGGGAAAATGCTCTGACAGATCAACTACCCAGCCCCAAGGGGCAGACAGAGTTGATGGTTGTACAGTCTAATTGGTAGAGTTTTAGTAGCTAAGGTGCCAGATACTTGTGCTGGAGGAATTCGTGGGGACTAAAAGCAAAGTTAATAAGAACGAATACTGACCTTAAATTTGTCAGGCTGCCAGAAACGCAACCCTAAATGAATCATTAATGTTGCTCTAGATGTGTAAAGGTAAAGGTGAAAATGTACCTGACAAGCATCCCCAGTCTTCTGTTTAAATTTCACAAAGTGGCAGATGTAACTGTTTTAGTGCTATCTGAAGGCAAAACCTGGGGGGAAAAGCAATTCTACTGAGTGTGTGTGTGTGTGTGTGTGTGTATCTGTATTGTTGCTCTGCAGAGCTCGCAGAGCTCGCAGAGCTCCAGAGGACACTGCTCCAAGGGGCTCAGGCAAAGAGACAGCCTTGAGACCGCAAAGTGCCTGCTGTTGACACCCAGTATCTGCTTGCTTGTTCTTGTTCTGTCCTGCTCACTTTGTGATACAAAGCAAAGTCTCTACACAAGCCAGGAGATTTTATTTTTAACTCCTAAGTGCGCAGTAATGAAAAGAACAAAAGGGCAAAAACTGACCAGAGAGGGAAGGGGTAATCAAAAAGGGCAAAAACAGAGCAAAATAAAGTACAGAAAGAAATGTAGAGAGGTCAGAGGAAAGCAAATACAGCGAGAGAGAGAGAGAAGGAATGAGAGAGCACAAGAGAAAGCATGTGAAAAGTACAGAGAGGAGAAAACATTAGTGATGAAAACAGAGAGAGCTTTCAAAAGACAGCAGACGCATCCTGAGGCTGAGATGAGATCAGGACTAATTCGATATGACACAAGGCATGGCAGCTTCCCCTGATGAGCCAGGGGGAGCAATGTAGCGAGCAGGAGAAAACCTGGCAATGCCGACACTGTCAAGCAGAGGCAAAAACAGCAGTGTGCCCTGTATGGAAGCAGAGGTCGGCCACTTGCTCAACAGAATTGTCCCAAAGAGAGAGGAGGTAAGGGGATGTGGGAAAATGTCTGTGTTTTAATTAAAGAGCTGTATCTCTCAAAACAGTTGGAATACAGGAAAAAAATAAGGCATATGCTGTGACATCTCTGTCACTGTGACGTCTCTGTGTCCTTACCTTTATTCTGGTCCCTGCGGAACTTGACAGCTGCCAAGTTAAGCAGGTTCATGCCATACAGATTGTAGTCTATGAAGAGCTGTAGCAGGAAGGGGATGTGGCCCTCATGGGGCTGGTAACTCTTGTTCATCACTGCTCCGCTTTGTAACAGCTCACAAACCCTACGACAAACAGAGTTTATTTTATCACGATCATATCTGCCACATTCAATCATTAATGGGAATTACACACATTTAGCAATCTTTTTCCTCAGCTACACAGATTGTTTTTAGTGTAGCTAGCTGAGGTGGTGTAGATTAGAAGAGGATTAGCTTCTCCCTTTGAAATCAAAGGGTTTTGGCTGTTACTCTGTGCGCCGGTGGAAGTCAGGAAAAGAAAATGTCTTCTGACGTGCGTGAAGATGACCTGGAGAAAACTGATCTTGTTCAACTGCTTTCCAAACTTTCTAGAATATAACTTTAAAAATTCCCTTGAAGAGATAAGGACTTGAGAGAGATAACGATGTACGGACATAATAACGGGACACATCACTCAAGAAGCAAACAGCTTTGTTGTTCTCTAATATAACTCAAATGGGACAAACTAATTGTCCACCAGAATATAAAAATTTGGTGTTTGCTGCAGAAGTGCCCACAAGCTTCAAGCTCACGAGTGGCAAGAATCCTTATGTGTGAATGAGGTATCAGTGGGTATTCACATCATGTATTCATGGTGTGTATTAAAAACTGTACAGGGCAGCAATGGTAGGACATGTTGGTTCAGGTATAATCAAAACAATGGAATCTGATCCAGTTTCAGCAGCATTGTGAGTCTGAAGGTTTATCAGACACTAGACCACTGCTGATAAAGCAATGGTCAGCACATCAACTAACACTGCATTGGTCAACACTATATCTATACTGTTAACCTGGTGAGTGACATGATGACATGATAGCTTAGAAATTTTTCTCCTGTGTTTTGGCATTTGATAAGCCTTCAAATGCATTAATCTGTTTCATTCTTTCACAGGTACACTACATAGACAATAGTATTGGCACACCCTCACAAATTGGGACATACACACTTTTTTATTACTGAATTCAGGTGTTGTGAATGGGGCTGTTTTCAGGGATTGGACTTGGCCCCTCAATTCCAGGGAAGGGAAATCTTAATGTTCAGCACCATTCAACCATGCTATGCTTCCAACTTTGTGGCAACAGTTTGGTGAAGGTCCTTTTCTATTCCAGCATGATTGTGTCCCAGTGCACAAAGCAAAGTCCATAAAGACATGGTTGGATGAGTTTGGTGTGGAAGAACTTGACTGGCCCACACAGAGTCCTGACCTGAACCCCATCCAACACCTTTGGGATGAACTAGAACAGAGACTGCGAGCCAGTCCTTGTCGTCTTATTCGCTATTGCTCTACAGTATAAAAGTGCAAAATTCCCACAGAAACACTGCAAAATCTTGTGGAAAGCTGTCTAAATATTTAGAATGTGATGTCATTAAAGTCCTGTTGGTGTAATGGTCAAGTGGCCCAATACTTTTGATTACCGGTACATATTGTACTTTTTAAAAAATCTAAATACTTATTTTCCCTAATACCTGCAGTTTTATTTATCCATCTTGATTGATTTTGGTGTTCATTGTTTCTAATGAACTACTTACACCATATCACCCCTCAGAAAAAGAAAATATGGATCTACTCATGGAGGGGTAACTATGCTTGTGACAGATGTAAACATGAATGGTGTCCTCCACAGCTGAGGTGCATCTTTAGCCAGGCTCTCATTCATGAGTACACGCTTCCTTCTATTCAATTCAATTTAATTCAATTTATTTACATGCACCTTTTACAATCAAAATTATCTCTGGGTGCTTTACAGAAACCCAGAGCCTGAACCCTTGAGCAAGCAGACAGTGACATGGAAAAATTCTCTTTCAACAGGAAGAAACCTTGAGCAGGACCCGGCTCACAAGGGAGAACCATCCTTTGGCGCAGTGATACAGAAAGAAAACAGTTCCTATGTGAAACTTCACACAACACGGTCTGCAAATTATCTTGAAGGACTAAGTCATGATATTTTTTTCTTTTTTAGGTACTGATCACCACAAAGTTAAAACTGCAGTTTCTGAGATAATCAAGAGTCACATCATTTTGTTGCTGTTTATTGTGATGTGTTCTACGCAAAAAGGTTAGAATTAGGACACTCCTCAAAGCCACAGAAGACATTATACAATTGTTGTTAAATGTTGATGTTGATGATGTAAATCAGTATAGCGACTCCTTAAATAATATAAAGGCATTTCTTTCATATAAATCTATGTTCCTGTTTTGCAGAACCATTCTCAGCATTTACAATACTTGCTTGGTAGATCAAAATGAATGGGGAACAGTTCACTGTATGAGTGTGTTTAAGCTCTGTCCTGGAGTCATGCTTCCCCTTTAAAGGTCAGGGAACCATGCTGACTGATTGACGGATTGATCAGAGACGAGAGGCAATGCGGGACAGCCAGACTTGCTGTTCAAACTTTCCTCTTTGTCTTCATTCGAGTCTTCCTCAGCCTTTCTTGGCTCCCCCTTTAGCTGTCCTCTCTCACTCTTTCACTGAGTCTCTCTTCATTGCTGTACGCTCTGTATTTGTATCCTGCTGATTCCCTTTCTTCATTTCTCTCTCTCTCCCCCTCTCCAGTCACACTGTGAAATATGGTCTGCTCCTCAAGCCTCTTTCTATCACTCTCTTTCCCTCTCTACCCCACTGTGACTCACCTGCTCTCTGCCAAGTACAAGCTCAGCAGCAGCACATCTTCGCTCACATTGTCACCACTAACGCTGATCACTCTGGCAAAGTCTTCCTGTGTGCTGCCATGCACGCAGACACACACACTCAGCCAATCAATTTGTACAACTGAATACACAGCAATCGATTTCAGTTTAGTGAGCTGGCGGAGTCACGCGTACACATTTTGACATTCAGTGACATCAAACTACTGGAGCTCGTGATGATCCCTGCTCACATTAAAGTGCATCGATCTGCAGTAACCTTACCTTTTGACCATCTGAGGATTGTACAGATAGATCTTCATAAAGTGCTTCTCCTTAGCATGGTAGCCATAGAAAGGCCTGGAAGACAAGAAAAAGATCATATGGAATACAATTACTTACTGCTTATAAACCAAGATAATTCATTCTAGCAGTGTGGTACCACCAATTAATTGTTTTAATTTTAAAGGGTTTAATAGTTGATATGATGAGAAATCACTTACATGCCAGAGACCAGGACCACCTTGAAGACATGCTGGACACTGGAGGCAGGGTTTCCCATGGCAACATTGAGAGCCCTGTCAATGCTGAAGGCCACCTGCCGCAGGTAGCGCTCTGACTGTTGGCCATAACCATCGTATGGCACGTAGATGTAGGGAAACACGCCATGGAGGTGGAGACACGTTTTCTGGCCTGAAACAACAACAACAACAACAACAACAATAATAAATCTAATGAACATCAGGTTTACAATTTTATCTACTTTAGAGTTGATTACAGTCATTTTTCAAGAAAAAGGTCAAACATTTGCTTCTTAAATTCCTGATTTGCTTGCTATTCTTTGTCTACAATAAATGAAGAATCTTTGGGTTTTGGACTTTTGGATGAACAAAATAAGCAATCTGAAGACATCACTTTGGGCTCTGTAAAACTGTGGCATACACAAATCCATGAATTGATCAATCATGGAAAAAAATCATCAGATTAACCAATAATGGAAACAGTTTCATAAAGGTGAAAACTTTACTTTCTCTAACACAGTGCATTGAATTTTAAGTCCACTGAGACAACAGTGTAACAAATGCAAAAAACAGAGAAGCAACAACAAACCCAAAGCAGCTGCTAATACTTTCAACCTTGACACACATCAGACTATGTACCAACATTTGAGCAGTAATGATGACTTTATTCTTTCAGAAGATGTCACCAAATCAAAATACATGTCAGTATTGCCAGGTAATAATATGAATCAGCCCACAATACTCATTCTCTCCACATGCAGTGACACAGTCCTTGACACACATGCGCTGACCAGCTGTAGGCTTAGCTGTGACTTCTTCGACGGAGACACTATTAAATCTACTGACAGGGAGAAATTGAGATGGATAGAGTGCCCTGCTGAGGCTCCAGTGAACTGTTTTTTTCCTCTTGTACACTTTCCGACCAATCACTGCAAGGTCCAGTGAATGGATGAGTGCGACAGCAAATCTGTAAGGCCATGATTCATGAGAGACATGCACACAGTGTTAAAGCAGGCCATTAGCTAAATAACTTTAATAACAGCAGAGAAGAAGAGCATCTCTGGGGATTGTGGGAGGGAGCAGAGAGGAATGAGGTCTTGAATGATGTGAAGTGAGGTCAGTTGGTGTGGAGAGAGGGACATACAGTATTTATGACGAGGGATGTAGTGACATCATCACTCGTAGACAGACACGCACACTGCTGAGAGTCATCTGAGGTGAACTGTTCTGCAGACGCCCCGCTACGATTCATTGCTTTTCTGACATTACCAATCTGGATTCGGCTTCCATAGAACCATGTTTGTCAGGCTAAGAAAAAAGATGCAGGTGCAGGTTCTGAGGTTTACAGAAACTTGAGTGTCTGATTCTCTTCACTCATTTCGCACTTGTGACAGGCTGATGGACAGTTGGACAGGAGGAGGCAGCACTGAGCAGGAGCTTGACTCTTGCCAGGACATGTCTGCACATGCCAAGAGAAATGCCTACCTTCCTAACACTCATCACTGTTAGCAGGGCTTCAGGAGAGGAAGGGGAAGGAGGGCTCTGGCACTGCCACCCTAAACACATACACACGTGCACGCACACGCACCCACAACTTGCCAATTGTCCATTGTCATGCTATGGTATGACAGATGTGTTCAACACAGTGCCACAGTTCCCTGGGCACAACTGCCAAGATTGCTGGCCCCAAAGTAGAGCTTCCATAGAGGAATAAATAGTCCCAGCAGCTCTTTGCACAGTGATACATATGACTGCCTCCAAACAGGAGGGTTGGTGATGCAAGATGAGATGTGGTGCTGAAAGACAATGAGCTTCTCAGAGCAAGCTTGGTGTTAGACAAAATCAGACATCTACTGTGCTAAGAAAGAGCACAGCTTAAACTGAGGGAGCAGTTTATGCTGGAGGTCACAGTCACAGGTCCCTGTGGAAGATGGAGACAGGTGTGTCTGAGCGCCGTCATTACTTGATAAAATTTACATTTGTCATTCCGTCCTTGGAAATGAAATGCAGGTAATAAGAAAATGTTATTAAACTTAAAAATGATCTCTTAAATCCATGGTAACCAAGAGACCAAAAAAGTTTGATTAAATATTTATCAAACCAAAATACCACCAAAATGTGAGGATTTTCTGTTGTCTCCATCACTGTAAACTGAATATCTTTGTAACAATTTAATACAAGTAAAATGTGCAGTGCTTCTGTATTTGAAGATAATAGAAATATTGAGAGAATTCAAGGAGGAAAAACATGCAGTTTTGGCTGAACTGTTAAATGAAAAAAAAAAAAAACGATTATGGTATTTCAGCCAGTGAGATGCAGAGAGACAGTGGGATCAGTGGGTCTCTTTCTAGTCTGGAGTGTGTATTTGTGCATCTCAGCTGTGCAAAGACAAGGTGTGTGGCACTCCACTGCGAGCCACACAAAGGCTTGGCAGCCACTCAAGAGGTGAGGACGGCACGCGTCTGTCCTGCCTCAGCCTGCCATGTCAACATGGAGTCTCTCTCTCTCTCTTTCTCTCTCTCTCTCTTTCACTCACACACACACACACACACACACACACACACACACACACACACACACACACACTACAGGCAGCCAATGCTGGTTTCTGCTGCAGTTGCTAGGCAACGGCAAAGCAAAAGCCCCTGACGGGCAGCAGGAGAGATAAACAAGTGATTCTTTCCACCCAGCTGGTCAGACCAGAGAAAGAGAGACGGAGGGAGAAAGTGTGTGCCTGTCAAAGTAAGAGAGTCAACAAAAAAGAGAAAAAAACAGCAATGAGGGGGAAAAGTATGTGAGATTGGTGAAAAAGAGAGGGACTGGTGAAAAGAGAAGAATACAATTCAGATGGCAAGAGAGTAATAAACACAGAGTGTGTATATGTTTGGGTATGAGAAAGAAGAAGATGCTAGCAGAGTGGTGATGGGGAGAAAAATGAACACTCTGAGGATCCAACAGGACTTCATATTCCAGTTACAAAGAACATCTGCTGATTCAGTTGGCTGGCTCATCACTGTGACGGGAGACAAACTTAGGAATGGTCAATGAGCCAGAAACTTTCTGAAACTGACATTATGAATAAAAAGTATCTTATTTACATCATGCTGGTATGTTGAGAAAATTCCTGTAGATTAACTGTCATCTGGGTGTCCCAGAGAGGGTTAGGGTTAGCCGACCACTGTCAGTGTGCCTGTCTCCCTTTTGTAGGTTCATAACAGGGAAAGAAAATGACGCACCAGACTCAGCAGTGTGGTGATGCCATCCCAAAGCCTAAAACATCCCGTACATTGGATCGTTAAATAAATCTATTCATATCTGGTTTGACTGATCTACCCATTTCTTTTTGGGAATCAAAAATATCAATACCAACAATGGGTACTGGGTAATGAAGAACATGATTAGTTTATTATTATTCAGTAGAGATGATTAATAAGGAGGTCCACATCAATAACACACCTTGTGCACAACAGCATGTAAAAAAAGTCAAATGAACATTTGATAGATGAGCTTAAATCCGAACAATTATCATTTCATCATCAATTAAGCCTAGTTGGAAGAGTAAATCGTCATGTTGGAAAAGCTACAAGCCGAGAACATTTGGCATTTGAACATTTATTCTTTTGTCACGTGATTTATTTTCTGTCAACTGACTGATATGACTAATAATTAATATTTTGACTGTGAGTTTGTTTTCAGCATATGTACAAGGTGACTGGGGTGTGCAGTGTGATTGTTATTCTCTCTGTTCCTCTGCCACACTGCTAGTAGAGTATTTGTGAATGAGGGAGGGAGGGGCTGTGACAGTTTCATGTCCTTATTTCTGGGAGGAAGACGAGTACTGAAGTGGAAGAGGTTCACTGTGCCAAGTGACTCTTCCCTTCCCACCCACCACTTCCTCATTGTTAATCTGCACCCGGGGTAATAGCAACCTCATACCACCACTGGGTCAGTAGGGCAGTCAGCCAGCAGTTATCTGCCACTTTACCAAGCACACAGCTGTTAACCTGTTGTTAGGCACGCTGGAGCACACAAAGTGATAAATCCACTCAAAAATAAATAAATAAGAATAAATAATAAAATAAAATAAGTCAAACCAACCAATTTTGGGTTGAAGACTTTACAAACTTCTAAAATTTTGGATTAGGTGAGGATTATGTGCCTTTATATATTTTTCATGTAAATTGAATGTCTGAGTTTTGGAGTGTTGTCCAGACAAAGCAAGCATTTTGAAGATGTCATCTTTGCCCCTGGGAATTTGCAATGGGGACATTTAACAGATTCTACCCAGTCAATCTACATCTGCTGCATAACATCCTTTACTTGCTTGTCTAACACAACAGATAAATTCCACACCAACAGCCATACAACTCCCACATATCTGCTACTATGAATACGAAATTAACTATATCCAACAATTAATCAAGGCTACAATCTTCCTAGTTTTACGCTTCTGTTGCACTTATGCATCACTGACATCTCACGTGTGGTATGAATTCATGTTTTACCAACATTCAAGCTTTGGGTAGAGGTTGGCAATCATATGATTTCAGATTGGGATTGGACTGAATGGGAAGCCATCCCCAATTTCTTTTCTGTTGAATCATAGAGCTTGTGATATTTAATGTCCTCTTGCTTCTGTTTCCAAACTTCACCACCAGATCTGCAACAATATGGCTATTATGATTGGACAAATTCCTTCACCCAGCCCAAGCTTCAGGTTTCAGCCTTTAAAAGGTCCCACAAACAAATGACACACCCACACTGGTGGTTACTTCATTAATGGTGAGGGCAGTTTGGCTGTGCAAAGATTTCTCAATTGACATCTCTCTCATTTAGCCTGCTAGTTGGGTTATAACTTAATAAAGGGCAGATTACATCTTTCTTATTCATATGAACACAGTGACCTCAAGTAATTCCAGCATAGCTCCACTCCCAATCGAATCAAGTCTAATCAGCTGGTATAACAGCAAACACCTGTGTGGGTGTGGCAGGCCTGTGGGAAGTTTGAAGTGGACCACTTAAGTCATGTAGACTAAAGATGAGAGCAGAAAGTCAGCACTGTGTCATCAGTCATGAGTCATGCTGGTAACCTTTTCTTTGGCAATCAAGTCAGCCACTTTGCCTGGTAACCAGCTATAGTTTAAAAGCTTCGATCCCCGTTGGAAAGCCCTGCTTGTCATGGGAAAAACCATCATATTTCCTGGAAAATGTTAAAATCTGTCAGTGATGGCGCTGACAGACAAAAAGGCTATTGCCGACCCAGACCCCGGTAAGATATGCAAATATACAGAGCCTATTTGCAGAGCATTTTGATTTTGTTCAAGTTTCAAATCCTCATTCCTGTTCCATTCCTTCTCTGAGCTGAAAACACAAGAAGAGAAGCAGAAGGAAGAGACCTTTATTTGTAAAAGGTAGCTTTGCTGAATACAAATGCTCTTTTCCAAGAACACACTGCCGCGCACATACAAATTGACACTGAAAAGCTGCCAACAAAAGCAGTCTTACCTGTGATCCATAAGCAGTAATCATGTTCTGCAGTTTGTGACACCATTATTCTCATGTTCAAACTGTATACTTAACTGAAAAGACTGAAATCCATTACTGACAGTGTGCTCTACATGTGAATAAAGGTTGGGTGGAGCAGTCAGACTCCATCTGTAATCAGACAGTGAGCTGCCACAGGGAGGAGTGGAAGAAGACGTTAATAAAACCGATGTTGGTATTAATTAAAAAGGCTTGTGGAGAGCTGTGAGAAATACAGGCCTGAGTACTCCCACTGCCTGAAGAGGGAACATCAGTGTAATGTGTTCACTGCCCACATCCAAGATGGTGAAAGTGAGAAAAACATGGCATCACCCTCAGTAACTTTAATCAAGGTGCGCTTGAGCACCTTGAGTCCAAATCTGAATCCTGCAGCTAAGCACCAAAATGTTAATGTAAATCTACAAAATGAGGATATTTGAGGGCACACAGTGCCAGCAAAATGAAATATGCATAACACATACACTCAGTTTAGAGGGGTGACAAAATAATGGGCCAGTAATTTGGCACGCATGCACTCACACACACAGACACACACACGAACACACTGGCAGAGTCAGTATTGAGCTCACTGAGCATCCTGGCAGAGCGCCAAGCAGATGAGACAGACACACAGACAGAGAGAGAGAGAGAGAGAGAGAGAGAGAGAGAGAGAGAGCGAGAGAGTGAGAGCGGGAGAGGGAGGGAGAGAGAGAGAGAGACAGAGTGAGAGCGGGAGAGGGAGGGAGGGGGAGAGAGAGTAAATCTGCAGGAGAACAGGATGGGAGGCAGAGAAAGAGGCAGAGGGAAACTGACAGGGATGGCAAAGAAGCTATTTTGGTAGAAATTATTTACAAATTATATTATAAAGATTTGTTGTGGTATTTCCGTTGAGGAACACATGGACATTTTGGGGAAAAAGGCTTTACTCTCCTACCATAAGTCAGATCAGAAGACTGACAGGGATCTACAGCAATACTGGCATGTTTTTAGTACGGGCCGATAAAGTATAAAGGAAATACCTGCATGTGCACTTGTGCTGACATATATTTTTGCTGATATAGCAGGCTGATAAGATGGAGCTTTAATTATATGCGCATGATGCAATCTGTTGCTTAAATAGTTTTCCTATTTTTCCCAGTGAATGTTTACATTTTGAATAGCACTGTATGTCAGCATCTGCCAGTGGCTCTGCACAATAACAGAGGGCCTAAGGCTTCATTTAGACTAAAATCAGACTTTGTGGCAATTACAAGAATTAAAGCAAGAGGAGCGAGAGTCTGAAAAGTTGGAAAGGTGTGCAAAGAATTGAAATAAATATTACATGAATTTAAAACTGGCCTGGTGCCTCTGAACTTGAAGCCCTGTGATTAACAGTTTTTTGAGTGTGGGACAACTGGGTTCGCTGGTCTATGAACTCCCAGCTTAGGAGCACCAATCCTTGCAGAGAGGCTTTCTCCATCTGCAACAAGTTTTCAGAGCATTTCTCTTCCTCTGCTTGTGCTGTCTGGCTGCCAGACATGACAGCACCATTTTGTTAGAGGAACTAAACAACACAACAGAAAAGAAAACAAAAGCAATCTGGTAAACCTCTGTGTCTGTTTGATAGTATCTGTTTCACCCTCACTGAACATGTGAAGTTGACCTCTGCTTATAATTAAACATGAAAAACTTAAATCATAAGTGTTACAGTAGGAGGCTAGATTTAAAGTGTAATTTTACAAATTCAGTGTAAATGGCTCTAACAACAAACCGACAACTTTTATCCACAGGGCTCCTGCATTTTTTTTCCTCCACAAGCCTGTGGTTTGCACCACTGTGGACTAACCGCACCACCCACATTCAGAATCAATCAGAAGACTGGCGTTTTCATCACAGTGCCTGGTTTGGTCTGAACTGAATGGGGCCCAATAATATGTTTATACATTACACATATAAATGTAATGGGTGTAACAGGTGTAACTGGGTGGAAAAAAAGTCAATCTGCCAAAACGAGTTGGAAAATATCTGAATATCATATCTGCAAAAAAACATCCAATACTGAGCGGCCTTAAAGACTCACTATAAAACTGTCATTTCAATTGCCTCTTTAAGCACAGATGCAATTAAAAGACTTAAACAGTCACATGACAAATCTGGTCATATCAATCTTGGTTTTCCTGCTCTACATATATATGATTTGGTTTGAAGTTTGGTGGCTGAAAAAAAAATGCAATAAGGAAAATACATTCGGCCTTTACCAGTTTAGTAAGAACAATAACAGCTGCATAGCTAGTTAACAAATATTAGCTTGTGCTAGCTTATGTCAATAGATAATTAAGAAATTGCCGAACAGGAAAGTATTACTTAGGTTTAGAATTAGCTCCAATACAACACAATGGTATGTTCTCCAGAGATTACAGTACAAATAGGACTTGTACTGTAAAATGTAATGCTCAGTACTTTGGTCACGATTGATAAAGAATGATAATCTAAGGGATCTATATCAAGATTGTTTATGGTATTTGTTTATGATTTTAAAAATGTGCTTTGGGACAATTATCAGAAACAAATATCAGTATCGCCTCAAAAATCAGGCTATACAGAAACACATGGACACATGACAGAGGTTGCACTTGACTTCCTGGTCTCTCACTTATGGCATTCCCTCATTGCCGTCTCACACACAGATCAATCAGTGGTCACACCGATCAGGGATCAGATAAACGTCTTCTCTACAACATTATGTGCTGAAGCTGCTGGAGCCTTTTTTTTCTGACAAGAAGACAGAAGGTCGATTTCAATGTCACTTTCACTAAAGTTATGACGGAGCAAAGTGCTCTAAGTGGGTGCTTCCAAAGAACGTTTACTGTCTCCAAGACAAACGTCGTTGTCTTAGAGAGGCGGATACATGTGCCTAAAACGTGACTCAACTCCAGAGGCAGTTTGTGCAATCAGATCCATCTCATATGTGCCTGCATTTCACACTTAGCACAAGATAAACGAGCTGGATGAGCATTCATGGGTTTTTACTGCAGTCTATTAACTGAACTTACATAAGTTAGAAAACCAAAACCAGTCCCTTTCCAATTGTACTCAGCAAAACAAGTGAAATAAATAAGTGAATCTGCACTAGAAATATTATTATAGCAAAAATCAATTTGATATACATGAGACAGAAATAGGAATGTACATTGGAGAAAGAAGTGCATGGTTGGGATTAGCAGATTTTTTGGGACAATTACTGCCCACAGCACCTCTCAATCTTTAATCAGACCAGCCAGTCTGCTGCCTTGGGAGGAGAGGACAGAGATCCAGGATGAGAGCCACATTAGTCCAGCTTGTAATTCTTAATGTTGCTCCTGGCTAATGTCAGGTTGTAGAAAAATGAAATATATGACTCGTCAAGCAGCAGAACATCAGTGACTGTTGTGCCTACATCTTTATAAACAGACAACCTTGATACCTTGATGACTGATATATATATATATCTGTCTTTTTTGTTTGGAGCAAGGACATTCGGTACATTGATGCCAGTGACTCTGCACTTCTCAAATAGTATTCAATCTCTTTTTAAGTAAGGTCAGGCCAGAGAGGAGGAAGGTATGCCACGAAGGGCCCAGCCCACATGGTTACTCAACCAATAAAATGCTCCATTTCAATATTTTTTCAAGATTATATGTGTGACTCTTTGCCTTTATTGGACAGTTTACAGTGTATAAACAAGCAGTTTAGGGAGACAGAGGATTATGACAAGCACAACATACAAAATGTAATTGAATAGGAAACACTGTGGTCACATGGTATGTGTTTTAACCACTAATCCATGGGAAGGTCGTTCTCCTTGTATGGTGACTACCACTAAGAAACGGCTACATTAAGAGAATTCCCTCCTAAACCAATATGCGCTTCTAAGAACAATTCCTTCTCGGATATTGGCGGTGGTCTAGAAAACACATGCCTATGCAGAGAAACATAAACAGCCGCCGCCCACGCGAAATCCTCAAGCCTGGGTATCAATCTGGAAGCACTTGTGTGTTTTTGTGCAAATATATAAATAGGAAGTTCCAAGCAGAAATAACTGATCTGCATGACGAGACCAGCCAATCAATACGTCCTCTGCCAGGGTAGAGGCACTGGCACAACCCACCACGTTTGATGCCACTGTTCTAATGAGTTAATAGCTGGCGGTGTGTACGGATATGTCCCACAGTGATGTTGGGGTCATTCCCAAATGGATGCCAGAAAATATAACAGGAGTGTAGCGTCTATGTTAGCGTCTAAGTAATCTTGTATATTCAGCGAGGAAGAGCAAAACAAACTAGACAGACATGTACGAATGAGTAAAGTTCTTCGGTGTGTCTGTGTGTGCGAACAGGAGAACAGAATGTCTGTAATAAGTGGAAGAGTGAACAGAGGAGGGAGACAACCCCTAAATCACACTCTTTCTAATGGATTTACTCCCATCATCTGCTGCTTAAATTAACTGCTGGAGAGGGGAGAGTGGATGGAATATACAGATGAGCAGCGAGGGTATGAAGAGAGGACTTTACGCTCTCTGCTTTCTAAACTAATTACACAGGCCTGCTTTGTGCGCTCACAGCTTTGTCAAGCAGTCAGACCACGGTGGGAGAGTGGACATGTTTTGAAGGGGCGGCGGGGGCTTTTAGCTTTTCTGGAAGACACTGAGAAGGTAAATAAAGGATTCTCAATAAAGACAACTGTCAGTGGTAAAGATGGGCACTAGAGCTGCAACAGTTAATTATTAATATTACATATTGAATTATTAATAATTATTAGCGTTCACTGTTATGACAACCGAGCAACTGTTGAGGCATTTCCAATGTTATTATTTTTTGCTGTTTAGTCTGTGACAGTAAACTGAATGTTTGGGTTGTGGATAAAATTTGACATTTGGGCTTGGGCTTTGGAAAAAATGTATCAGCATTTTTCACCGTTATCTGACATTTTATGGTGCAAACAACTAATCGATCAGGAAAAGATCACTGACAAAAAAAAGTGATTACAATGGTGAATGAACATTTAAAAATACTCTAAATCCAGTGTTTCATTAATTGACTTTTGGAAGAGGTACCATGAATGCACAGGAAGGCCTTTGTCATGTTTTTTTTTGACTGTGAAAGCTCCACGTTCATGGTCTACTTATTAGTCTGCGGTACCACAGAGCCAATCACTTCCTCAGTTGCATCCATCCAAAACACACTGACACTCCGGCCAGTGTATTTGTAAGAAATGAAAGAAAAGAACAGGAAAGCAAGTAAAAAAACTGTTGTTGCTCAGTGCAGTGTCAGAGAGTAATGGTGTTTGCTACAACAAAGGATGAGCAACAAAGAACGCGACTTCCAAGGGTAAGTACAACATGACTTTTGCAGATTGCATGCTCACAGCTGCCAAGGACAGAGGCAATTGCTACAAAATGTACTGCTGTAAGAAATAATAGAAGATGCACCTTAATGTAAGGAATCTGTTGCATCTGCTGTCCGTCCATCACAAAAAATAGTAAAAATATGACAGAATAGGCTGTTCCCTTAAGTCTTATCTCATGAACATGGTGGGTCATGTAGTACAAACAAATGTAACCTTAACAGATGGGAGGTCTTTTTTCTTTCTTAAGATTTGAGAGAGAGGCAGAGAGGTGACTGGAATTAAGAGAAGAGAGAGACAAAGAGTGGCATGCAACAAAAGGTCGCCAGTCAGTAACAAAGCAGCCGTGTTGGGATCATATTATAGCACTTGGCCACCTCAGTGCAGCGGGCTTATTTATTTCTGTTTGGAGAAGGCTGCTCTGAGCAGACCGGGCACAGCAACCTCCTTCATCCTCTACTACATCTGCAGTACAAGTTTGTTTCCACAACATAAACTGCAAAGCTTGAACAAGTCCACTTTGCTCTAAACAGCAGTACATCATCCTTTGCATTCTTACACTTATATAAACAGAGCAGCTCTGGTGCATTTAAACAATTCCTATCAGTGACTCAACTTGCCTTTACATTTCAGTTGTGCTGTTCTCTCTACTCACTGGACAACAAAAATGATGCATTTTCCATACATATATGTATGTATGTTATATATATAAAAAAGCAACTAACCCAAACTACCACACAACCATCACTCCCTTCAACAGTGCAAATTGAACAATTCCTGTTTGCTGCGTCAAATCACCTCCAAACACCAATGTGAGCAATGGTACTACACTAGTCATTGAAAATAAAAACTTTCTTTCAGAACTTTCAATGAGCACATAAAAGTCCACTGAGTAGGCATTCTGGAGCTTGTGATTGTGTCAAACAGGAAATGACTTCTCATCCTTGTTGTCTACAATTCTGGTGTAAAAGTTTATTTCTGACCTTGGAAACAGCAGCTGACCAAACAATGTCATTTTAAAGTCAAATTAGTAGTATAACATATGAAATATAGTGTGAGATATAGTTTGGAAAACAGTTGGAGGACGTTTTTAATATTGTAAGAGCTTGGCTGAGAGGAAACTCAAACATGACATGCAACATATTTCAGAATAGATAAAGGGCTATTTCCTCACAATACACTAACAAAGCCTGTCAAATAAACCTTTGCCAAATCCACTGTGGAGTAGGGGGGGCTGAGGGTGTCCAAGCCTGAAACTGACTGGGTGAGCCTCGCTCCCTGGCTCTGTTTGAGCTTTGTTGACTGGACAAAAAGATAGGCCCTCCCACCTGCTGAACAGCCAGGCCTGTCTTGGACAGATGCCTGAGCAACGCGCCAGGGGCTGAGGAGAGATGACGTCCCAGCCCGTTTATTCCTCAACAAGCTGGAGGATTGCCTAAGTTGCTCCTGTGTGCAGTGCTTTAGACGTGCTTACTAAAGTGAACATTTGCAGCGGTTCCTCAAACACATTTGTCCCTACTGCTGACACCAAGAAGGCAACAGTACACAAACTGCACACCAGCAGTGATCCAATCCACGTCTGGCCCAATCCGTGGCATCACTTCACCGAGAAGTGCACATCCAGCCTTAGTCCAATTAATGTTGTTTGACTATGCAAGAATCAAGTGGTTATGCGGACAGTTTCATCTTAATCCAGTCATGTGTATAAAATAATGCCAATAATGGAAACAAGCGGGTAAACCAATACATTGTCCTCCTGCCCCAGATTCATGACAGGGAACAGAGTCAGCTCCCCATTTTACCTTAATGACCACTTTGTAGCCAGCATGTGCTCGTCGCTCAAGCTGAGCCTGCTGGAGAAACAGGCACAAATGTAACTAGCTGCCAGCTTTCTCCCGACGTCTCCCTGGCCTGGGAGACAGACGGCACAGCAGAGCCAGTCATCTGAGCAGACAGGATGAGTCTGACCAGATGGTGACTTGGAAGGTGCTTTCTGCCAGACCTTCGTTAAGCAGACAAAGCGACAATACATCAATCTTCATAAATGCAGAGACCAAAATTGAGGTTTGCTGCGGTGTGACGCCAGCTAGCTTGCGCTGTGATTTTGCAAGCCGGTCCCCCTGACGTTTGTTCTTGTTAAGATTCCTGTGTATCTGGCTGGCTGGTGAGAACTGAGCGCAGATGGAGGTGGCACACTCAAATCTGGACTAGATGACTCAAAAGCAAGATGGACACTCGTGGGATGTGATTAGAACTAGACAAAAAAAGGAGAATAATGGGAGAAAAACAGTTCTACTCTTTTGGAATAAGTTTTAACATCAAGAACCCACAATGTCAGAATGGGGAGGCTTTGAGAGAAAACCTCTTCTCATGTCTAATTTGATATTATATTTCAATGTGATTAATATGTTCCATTAAAATAAAAAAAAAAAAAATCAAAACTGCAAATATTTTGACAGATGTTACAATAACAGTCGGGATTTGAGTGGGAATGGTAATAAAATTTAAGAAATTTTGCTATGGTTGGTACAAAACAAACATGCTCTCTTACCTTTGGAGAATGTGGTTTGCAGACCAGGTTCATTTATAAAACGGTATGTTGTGATACATTTTTGACCATATGATTTCCGTTTTGGGAAGGTAATTTTCTACTTTTACAAAGTGAGAATACAGCCTTTCGGTGCTTTTTAGTGAGGCAGCAAATACTTTTTGTTTCAATAAACAACTTGTTTAATTATAATTAACTAACAGCTCTGTATTAAACTGTGATAAATTTGACTTTTAATTCACATACCATTTGTAGGAGAAGTTGTCATCTTTTAAAATCATTTGGTCAGACAAACTTGCTGCTGTGGAACATGTCTGACAAGGACTGTGGATCAAAAAGAGCGATGTGAAAAAATAAACTACAAACACTTGTGCAACATGTCCAATCCAATCAAGTAATCTCTCATCTGTCTGAAGACTGAGAATTTTCAGAAAGAGCTGTGAAGCAACAGGAACATGGTCCAACCTGAACTGGTCCCCACCAGATTCACTGTTACCAAGGTTACTATTCATCCTGTGTGTGAGTCAGACGTTCTCCACCTCAGTGAAGTCAGCTCACACAAAACTTCGCACTGGAGGGAAGCTTGGGACACAGTGACAGACAAATGGAAGTCTGGGAGGATGTCAACAACGTCCCACAGAGCGAAAACCCCATCTCTGTGCATCAAACTGCATTGCTCATATTCATCACCATGCACAATGCAGTGTGTGTGTGTGTGTGTGTGTTCAGAGAGGGAGATATGACCTGCATGAGTATCAGAGTCTAACAAAGAAAGAAGAATGATATCTGAGCACTTCTAGATGTGCAGATGGCAGCTGTGGAATTAAACAAGTTCTAAACTCAGGATGGGACCAAGTTCCTTACTGTTCTCACATGACAAACTCTTGCAAAATAATGCAACATATGTACAACACACCCTTCCCTGTGCTTATACTTTGCTGTCACTTGCCGCTACTGCTGTTCACATACCCAATCTCTGCCCAGCTCCCACAAGAACTCTGAGCCCATTTTACTATTAGATGGAAGTTATCATTGGGATGGTGATTATACTTTGTGTGAATTTTGATGAAATCTGAAATAACAGCGCAGGTAGTAAGAAGGTTCACTAGGTTGATGGTTGTCTACAATGCATAGTTTGGGTAACAATTATGCTAATTAGACTAACCACAGGTTCTGATAAAAGTTGTCTGACTGCTTGTGTTTATTCCCCCATAGAAGAAGAAGAAGAAGAAGAAGAAGAAGAAGAAGAAGAAGAAGAATCAGCTTTATTGACAGTATATATATTTTTACATACACACACTGAATTCGTCTTCTGCATTTGACCCATCCTTAGTTGAACACACACATGCAACACCCGGCAAATTACATGCAGTGAAACACACACAGGAGCAGTGGGCAGCAACAAGCGCCTGGGGAGCATATTGGGGGGTTAAGTGCCTTGCTCAAGGGCACATCAGCCGGCTAATGAAGGGGGGGGGGCCTTTTTCGCATTAATCACTCCACCACACCCAAATTTTTCCTGCCTGTCCGCTGGGGGAATCAAACCGGTGACCCTCCGATCACAAGCTTCTCCAACCTCCACGGCAGATACTCAGATTTTATGCATATAGTGGTGTGTTCTTTACACTATGATACTATAAAAATCACAATATATTTAGTGCCTGTTTCATGATACACATTGCATTGCCAAACTGTTGCCAATACACAGCCTTAATGAAGTATGAATTTTGCATTCTTTAATACTCACCTGCTGATTAAAACCATTTTCATGGTCCTTCCAGCAAGGCATTCATTCCAGCAGAGCTGATGAGCAGCCAATAGTACAAGCTCGTGGCTGCGAAATTATCAGACTCAAGTGAGGGAGAGCAAAATGAGTAAAACAGATCAGTGCTGACAAAGAGCATACATGCTCAGTCAACTCTGCTGGGATAAAAGAAAAAGTAGATGAAAAAATGTGATCTTGTCAAAGAGATCAAAGCCTTTTTTGTTTCGAAGTCACCTGAGCAGGAGTCAGAGGAAGGGCAGACAAGATATGAATCACTCATAGTCAATGCAGAGACGGAGGAAGAGGGCTGAGAAAGAGACAAATGTAAACGGTTTCCTCGTGACTCACAGATCTCCTGTGGGCTCAGAGTCAAACTTGTATGAAACACGTCTTGTGTAACAAACAAAGGCTTTATGGCAGTGCTATTCAAATCTGACATCTGAGAAAAAGGTAAGGAGAAAGTGGTGCTCTAGGAGGTACCACCTGTTCTGACACTTGCCTGTTCACTGTCCCTCCATTACTGGTGTGAAACCCGACCTGATTACTACAAGTGCAAAAAGTGAGCACAGAGAAAGGAGTGAAGAAACTGCTTAAGGTCCTATCCACTCATCTCATGCTCGGTTTAAATGTGCATGTAAAAACTTTGTTAAAAAGGATGAGACAACAGCATAATGTTGAAAAAAGGTAACAAAAACTCTTGATTCAAATCTTCTTGCTCAAAACACACCAAGAGCCAATGCTGTGTGTTGACCACAACTTGAAAATGAAGGGAAATCAGCAATAAAAAAACACTTTGTAGTACTGTTGAATACTAGTGTTATACTGACAGGTGTTCAATGAGTGTATGCAAAATAAGGAAAACATCTCTCTGCGTATGGAAGTTTCATTGTTGATTTTTAAAAGAGACCTTGCCTAACGCCAATCTCACTTAAAAGTATTCCTATTCAAATACTCTCAATTATGAAAATAATAGGTAAGTACAGTTTTAAACCTAAACATTAGTGTGTCGCAGTTTGAATCCACCACCTTGTTCTTGTTACCCATCAATTCCCATCGATTCAATTTGAAACTGAACAATGGAAGAAAGAAAATGCCAAAAAAGAAAATGAAGAGACAAAATCATCCATTAAAAAAAAAGAAACAATAGAGCTGTAATATTAGGGTACACACAAAATACCAAAATGTGCCAGATATCCACCCATCCATGTTCTATACCGCTTACCCGTCAGAGCTGTGGGGAGCCTATCCCAGCTGACTACAGGCAAGAGGCGGGGTACACTCTAGACTGGTCACCAGTCAATCACAGGGCTGACACCCAAAGACAGACAACCACGCTCGCACACATGCAATGTAGAGTAACCCATCCATCCATTTTCTATACCGCTTATCCGTCAGGGTCGCGGGGGGGCTGGAGCCTATCCCAGCTGACTACGGGCGAGAGGCGGGGTTCACCCTGGACTGGTCGCCAGTCAATCGCAGGGCCAACACACAAAGACAAACAACCACACACTCTCACACTTTCACCTAGGGGCAATTTAGAGTAGCCAATTAACCTAATGTACATGTTTTTGGGATTGTGGGAGGAAGCCGGAGTACCTGGAGAAAACCCACGCAGGCACAGGGAGAACATGCAAACTCCACACAGAAGGACCCAGACTGGGATTCAAACCTGGAACCCTCTTGCTAGCAGCACAGCTAGGAGGTGACAGTGCTATTTGTTCTGTAATCTTGACGTGTCATGCTTTTTGTTTTTGACACTTAAAACGTGAGCACAATTTGAATCGAAACAATCGATAGGTCTGGAGAGAAGAACAAAAAAATCTGATTCTACCACAGTGTGAAAAAACAAAAAAAAAACAAAACAAAGAGGGCAGAGTGAGAAGAGCAGAAAAGAGGAAGAAAGGAAAAAACAAGAAAAGACAAGAGTCCAGACCAGAGAGACAGCAATGGTAGAGAGAGAGAGGAGCTGAACAGAGTAGTGAGAGTGTAATTAGCAAGCTGAGAGTTTACAGGAAGAACCCTGTGAACTAGGACACTTTATTCCCACATAACCTCAGCTGAACTTTTCCTCAGAGCAGAGGGGGAGGGCAAAAAGCAGATCTGTTGGGCCTGAGCACTGCACATAAATACAGGGAGCATCAATGGAGGCCATGTAGGCCAACCACAGCCTGAGGGCAGGAGCAGGGCAGGTCTAGGACAGGCGGCACATACAGTGATGAGCCCTGCAGCGGGCCACAAAGGAGAAGGAGGAGGAAAAGGGAGGAGGGAGGAAAGACAGCAACAAGGGAGAAGAGAGTAGTGCAGACGCAGTGAGGTTTAGTGGGAGAGAAAGGCTGGAAGAACGAGTATAATTTAATTAAGCTGCATCAACATGTAAAGGGAAAAAATGAAATTGCCCTTCTGTACAAGAGAGGAGGAGTGAAATCCAATTTAGCTCTGACACACAGAATAGATATGAAAACTGCATGTAATCTCCTATGCACTGTTTCATTTATTTCATTTTTTTAATTCTTCATACAGCCCATCACACCAACCACTGCAAATACCACGCTCAAAAGGAAAGTCACTGTGCACCAGAATCATCAAAAATGTAGCATTGCCATGTGATTATCATAATGATTCTCCCTCAAAGGCCTCAACAACAACCAGCGAGCCACACGCATTATCATCGTTGTCGGGGCGAGCTGATTTATGCATTTTAAAATGAGAACTGTGATCACTATGACAGCATCAAGGCTGTACTCCAGGTCACCAGAGCAACCAATTATGGTGGCAGGCCCTTCTTTAATGTCTACAGAGCTGGTATTACATTTTCAACATTGAAGTGTTGCTGCACTGGAATCACTTCAATGTCAAAAGATCCCATGAAATGGGCACTTAAACTTAACAAAAGAGTACCTTCTTTGGTCACTCCACTATGCACTATTAGGTCGAACCAAAAAGTCTGACCAATAAAATCATCATGTGTGTGCAGGTGAGAAGAAGTGAGACTGGTAAATCCAGAGTACTGACTGCATGTCCTGCAGAGAGGCTCTTCATGAACTCCTTCAGACAGAGAAACTTTGCTCCTTATGAAAACTGATTCGGCTTTTTGAAAATGATTAAACAGTTCTCCAAGAAATACATCAAGGTTGGAGCCTGCTTGTTATCCCAGCAGAAAGGCTTAAGAGACAAACTTTTAAGTCGAGAATGAATAAACCCAGGACCACAGCAACCTCACAGAAGTGCTGTCCAATTTACCTCTATGCCCTCATTAGCAACTGCCACCATCTTAATCTTCAGGCATGCAAGTGTGTGCGGCTACCAGTTTAAAAAGGGGAGGTGGGTGTGCAAGGGGGGGATTTTAAGAGTGTGTGTGTGTGTGTGTGCGTGTGTGTGGAGCTTTGAGTTGTGGAAGACAGCAAGGGGGGCGAGGGGCAAAGGCCATACTAACTCCAGTTGTAAACACTCCCTCTTTGCAGCAGCTCTTCTTTGGAGAGCTTTCTGGGACAATCTGAGGGCAGGAGGGAGCAAGGAGGAGCAGGACCAGGAGGGGGTGGGGTGGGGTGGAGAGAGATTAAAGGAAGTGCTGCTTTGATTCAAGGAGAGCAAGTGAAAACCCCTCAAAACTGGAATGGCATTTCGAGGAAAACAAAAAAAACGTGGAGGACATTAGGAAAAAGTGGGGAGGAGGAGTGGAGGCTGAGTACAGCAGAGAGAGAGAGAGAGAGAGAGAGAGAGAGAGAGAGAGAGAACAGAGAGAGGCCAAAACTGTGACGAGCAGAGGGAAAATCCTCAGGGTGCCTGCAGCTACTCACACATACACGAGGGTACTCTCATTCAGACACACAGTGGGGCACTGAAAGCACACCAACATCTCTGTCATGACGCTGATCACAAGGCGCTAGTCAAGTCTTGAAAGAATATTTTGCTTTCTTGACAAACAACCATCAGGCCAGCACCTCTGTGCAGCATCACTAACTGGGGCTTTGGTAATGGTCTCTGTACAGGCATGATGCTAATGTAGCGGACGTCTTATCTGTGTAGTTACAGCAGTGGTGATTGGAGCAGTTAAAAGGACAAGAATCACATTTCAGCAATTCTATCAGAAGTGTATTATGACTATAGTATTCATAATAATGTTTTCCTTAGTTTATAATCATCTCAAACTTAGTATCACTGTATTGCATTGCACAGTCGGTATGGACAAGCCAAACATTGACTTAAGAGAAGGCTGATCATGTTTTGGCAGCCAACATAGCAGAGGGTGAGACAAGGGTAGCTCAGGTGGTTGCAATTTGTAACCAACATGATTGATGGCAATAAATCCTACACAATGGACCATTTAATGTTCCTGACATCACTTTTCCCCCCTAAGGTCTTGCAAAATATACTGTGTTCATGTTAGGTTTCATAGGAAGACACTACGTTCTAGGGCCTTCAAAGCACAGACATGAGAGTGGTATCCAGAAAACAAGTGTATTTCCAGCAACTCATCGACTGTCTAGTGTTACAACCCGGCTCAAAGGCTGCAACCAAAAACGGGAGCAGAGACGAGGATAACTCCAAATAAGCTAAATTTATTACAAAATATCACAAAACACCAAATCATAACAACCATCATCAGTATCAGTATCAGTAGTGTAGGCATGCATGGTGATGGGTAGATGTATGGATGCAAAAACCCAAATAAACAAAAAGATAAACCAAAAGCCTGCAACACCGCAGCAATCACATGGCGCGTGTGGACCAAGGAGGGAGGAGCGCGCCAGACTGAAGACCAGAGGCCTTTTAAAGGCACTGCACTGGGCCCAGGTGCAGCTCATCAGCTAAAGATGTCCCCTGTAAAACAGAACATAAAGAGCGACCACAGCACAACTAGAGGTGTGGAGGGGTCGTCACACCCTCCCCCATAAGAAAGGGGTTCCAGTAGGAACACCTACAGCTCTATATGTAAATCAACTAAAGAAAATTACAAATTTTACATTCATAATTTGCTTTCATGAATGTCTGAAGTACTTCATACCACTGGTAAGTTGTTCTCCAGTCAAACAACTAGCCATGTCCAGATCCCTCAGCAGCTCCGGCGCCTGAAGCAGTCAAGAGGAACAGAACAAGACACAGTAGAGCGAAGAGATAAACAGTCAAACACTCTAAGGAAGGGGTGCTCTGGACAAAGCATCAGCCACAATATTCTCTGAGCCTCTGATGTGACAGATATCCAGGCAGTAGGCTTGCAAGTACAACATCCACCGCATCAACCTGCGATTTGGGCAGCGTACTGAATTCAGAAATGTGATAGGGTTATGATCCGTGTAAACAGTCAAAGGAATACTGGAGCCAACATAAACATCAAAGTGCTGCAAAGCCCAAATGAGAGCGAGAGTCTCTTTCTCAATCACAGAATAGTTTAACTGATAGGCATTGAACTTTTTGGAATAAAAACTCACGGGACGATCCATTCCATCATCCCCAGCCTGCAACAACACTGCGCCAGCCCCCACATCACTGGCATCCACCTGTAAAGTAAAAGGTAGTCCCATGCGAGGGGCTGCAAGAACAGGAGGCGAGCACAGAATAGCCTTTACATTATCAAAAGCCAGTTGACAAGATTCAGACCAGATGAAACGGACTTTACCCTTTAACAAATCAGTCAGGGGAGCTATCACAGTTGAGAAATTTCTGCAAAAATTGCGATAGTACCCAACTAAACCAAGGAAACGTTGTAGCTCTTTCTTAGTGGTGGGCACTGGAAAGTCCTCAATTGCCCTGACTTTAGCTTGAACTGCACACACCTTTCCCTGCCCTACAACTTTGCCAAGGTAGGTGACTGTAGCCTTGGCAAACTCACACTTAGCCAGGTTCACTGTGAGTCGTGCCTCCCTCAGACGGTCAAATAACTCCTTAATACGGGCCAGGTGTTCCTCCCAGGTGTTGCTATAAATCACAACATCATCAAGATACACAGCACATCCTTCCAAACCTGAAAGCACTATATTCATAAGGCGCTGGAATGTCGCAGGAGCATTTCGAAGACCAAAACTCATAACTGTATAAGAAAACAAACCAGATGGAGTAATAAATGCAGAAATTTCTTTCGCTCTTTCAGATAGAGGGACTTGCCAATAGCCCTTCAACAGATCAAATTTACTGACAAATTGCGCAGATCCAACCTGGTCAATACAGTCCTCTACCCGTGGCAAGGGATATGCATCTGGTTTGGTAACTGCATTTACTTTCCGAAAATCTGTACAAAACCTAGGACTCTTGTCAGACTTTTCAACAAGTAAGCAAGGTGAAGCCCAACTTGAAGATGAATGCTGGGCAATGCCATTTTCAAGCATGTATTTAATTTCTGTTTCCATTAGTTTGTGCTTCTCTTCAGATACGCGATAAAAACGCTGGCGAATGGGCTGTGCATCGCCAACATCTATATCATGCTCTATAACATGTGTTTGAGTAGGCGTATCCCCAAATAAACAGGAATAGCTATGAATTAAAGCACACAACTCAGCACATCTCTCTCCAGATAGATGACTCAGTAGGGATTCAAGTTTGCCTAGTGTCTCAGAATTTTTCAGTTTGCCATGCAGCAAAGTTTCATCTGGCACCAACACTCCGTCATCACCGTCAGTGGGAAACTGGCTCCTCACTGCTGCTATCGAGGAGGGAGACTTGTTCTCTGAAAAATAGTAAGGCTTTAACAAATTAACATGACAGAGTCTGGTGGATTTCCTGCTTTTTGGTGTAGACAACAGATAATTTTGTTCAGACACCTGACGCAACACAGTAAAAGGACCAGTAAATCTAGCCTGGAAGGGAGAATGAACCACTGGTAACAAAGCCAGGACCTGATCCCCTGGACTAAACTCACGCTGTTCAGTTTTTCGATCATATAGCCGCTTCATTTTTGTCTGGGCATTCAACAACTTCTCCTTAGCCATCTCCCCAGCCGAATATAAACGATGACGGAAACCATTTACATAATCTATAAGATTACTCGGTGGCTCAGACAATGCAACGCCATCATGAGCCAATGTAAGTGGCCCACGCACTGTGTGACCAAAAACAAGCTCATTGGGGCTAAAGCCCGTACTTTCCTGTGATACTTCCCTAGCAGCTAGTAGCAACCATGGCAACCCTTCCTCCCAATCTTGGTTTAACTCAACACAAAAACTCCGCAACAATGACTTCAGAGTTTGGTGAAACCTCTCTAAAGCTCCCTGACTCTGTGGATGATAGGCAGACGCCCAATTATGTTGGATTTTTAATTGCTTCAACACCTGAGCAAAAAGTTTGGATGAAAAGTTTGATCCTTGATCACTCTGGATCACCTTTGGAATCCCAAAAATAGAAATAAACTGCGTCAGAGCTTTGACTATTGATTTTGTTGTAATGGAACGTAATGGATATGCAGCCGGGTATCGCGTACTTTGGCACATTACAGTGAGCAAATAATTACTTCCTGCTTTGGAACGAGGTAAAGGTCCTACGCAATCAATGATCAAGTGCTCAAAAGGTTGCCCAATGGCAGGAATGGGGCACAATGGAGCAGATTTAATGTTTTGATTAGGCTTCCCTGTCATTTGACATGTGTGACACAATCTTATGTAACGAGACACATCTTTCTTCAAACGAGGCCAAAAAAAGTAGTGCAAGATGTAATTGTAAGTTTTACGCACCCCTAAATGTCCCAATTGATTATGCGCCGTCTTAAGAATGTCGTCACGAAATTTTGCAGGCACCACAGTCTGAAACACTGGCTTACCTACAAAGTCTTCCCCATGTGGCAACCATTTCCTCACCAAAAGTTCACCCTGCAACAGGTAACCACCAGCAACACTGTTCACATCCTCAGTGGCAAGGACCAACTCAAACAATGGTCTGAGGGAGGGATCAGCTCTCTGCTCCACCACCAGATCACTGCGAGATACAGACAACAGTGAGTCAGGGACAACAACCATATCCGCCTCACTCACCTCTCCGTCATTCAACTTAAATTCTTCTTTGGCACGACTCCCAGTTCGTGTCACGGCACAAGCTGCAAACACTTCCGGAAAACACTGAGCATTCTCATCCTGGTCAACAGACACAGTAGGTGTCGAAGACACGATTGGAGGAGGTGGCCTATCAGGCCACACTCGACTACCCGCCAGGCCGTTTCCAAGGATAACATCCACTCCTTCAATAGGCAGTGCAGGTCGAACACCAAGAGCAACCTCACCCTGGACCAAACCACAGTTAAGAACCACAGAATGCAAAGGAACAGGAACAACATTCATCCCCATCCCCCGCATTAAAACAAAGTCTCCAGTATTGGAATTATCAGAAAATGGCAGCACTGAGTCCAAAATGTATGAATCACATGCTGCAGTGTCCCTCAAAATTTTAACAGGGACCCTGACATTACCTTTACCCAGAGAGACCCAGCCATCAGACACAAAGGCAGAAAAGTCAGTTTTTTCCAAATTACTGGGTTCTCCAACATCCATCTGGTTGGCCTGTGAAGCAAAAACAGGTTCCACAGAAACTGCACAAGCAGCTGAATTTGCCTGACCAACAACTCCCCTTTTAGCATTAACTTTTGGGCAATCAGCTTTCCAGTGCCCTCTTCCCCTACAGAAGTTACATATCTTTGAAGAATCAAAACACATCTGACCTCGTGGGGCATGTTCAAACTTACCGGGGCGTTGTGGAGGCCTCTCCTCCCATCTACCTGGATTACGACGCATACCACCCCCCTCTGAAATCCTGGAGACTCGGTCACCCCTGTGTGTCAGCACATACTCGTCAGCCAAAGCAGCCGCCTCAGTGGCAGTCTTCACCTTGTGCTCACTTATGTATACAGCGATGTGGCTGGGGACAGAATTTTTAAATTGTTCCAAAACAATCAAGTCACACAGAGCAACATAACTATCTATTTTTAATGAATTGCACCACCGGTTAAAAAAGGTAACTAAATCTCTGGCAAATTCCATATGACTCTGACTGGTGGATTTCTCCCAAGCTCTAAACTTCCTACGGTAGGCCTCTGGAACTAACTCATAAGCCTTTAACACAGCAGCTTTAACTGTTGAATACGCTTTACTTTCTGCCACTGTCAAAGCAGAGTAGGCCTCCTGCGCTCTACCCGTCAGCACACATTGCAACAACAATGTACACTCTGGATCCGACCACTCCCTACTCTCCGCTACTCTTTCAAACAGCGAGAAAAATGTATCTGGATCACGCTCATTGAACTGAGGAAGTAGACGCAAATTACTAACAACATCAAAAGAAGTGGTTGATCTACCCAAGCCTAAGACTGGACTAGCTGTTCCAGCAGGAAAACTTAACCTGCGCTCCTCCATCTCCATTTTTTTAATTTCTGCCTCTTTCCTTAAAAGTGCCAACTTCTCCATCTCTGTCTGCAAAAGCAACAACTCTCTCCTCTGCTCAAAAGTTAAACTTGCCTCGCCACAGCCAGACATATCCACCTGACCCACCTCAAGATCAACAGCCTGTTTCTTAGATCCAAGCATACCTCGATCAACGAGATTAGCCTTTATAATGCTTTTAATATTATCCTTCATACGTTTATCACCAACATCTAAACTAAAATAGTCGGCAATACGAACTAACTGTTCACGCGAGCAGCTCTCCAACAGCTCCTCTGACGGCGCTCTCAAAAACTCCTCCACACTTGCCATAACTACAACGCATCCCCTAACACATTCACTCACCTGATGCGTCTAATCCGCTCAGCGCAGACGATCCTCCACACACACACAGCCTTGACGTCACCGCGGCCCCGTCCCCCTAACTGCCTAACCAGAAGACTAGCTAAACTCCCCCCTAGTCTTCAGGCGCTAATTGCGGCGGGTACTTATGCACCAAATACCACAGACCCGGCAAAGCAACCGACACTCGGCGACCCCACCTGCAGTCTCGGCCGTGCTCCCGAGCTTATTGCTCCAACCACTTTCACACCACAACCCCCCATACGAACTCCAAATGGACTCCGCACTAAAGCCTAACAGGGACGGGCACAACGGTAACTTCCGGCGCCTGCATCGAACCTCTGAGTCGACTACCACGAGCTATAACCACTGCTCCTCAAACAACCAGCGGACATACTGAAAAACACACACTAAGAGCACTTACCCTCGTTTACACTACTCCCGACACTCGAGCCCCCATCTGTTACAACCCGGCTCAAAGGCTGCAACCAAAAACGGGAGCAGAGACGAGGATAACTCCAAATAAGCTAAATTTATTACAAAATATCACAAAACACCAAATCATAACAACCATCATCAGTATCAGTATCAGTAGTGTAGGCATGCATGGTGATGGGTAGATGTATGGATGCAAAAACCCAAATAAACAAAAAGATAAACCAAAAGCCTGCAACACCGCAGCAATCACATGGCGCGTGTGGACCAAGGAGGGAGGAGCGCGCCAGACTGAAGACCAGAGGCCTTTTAAAGGCACTGCACTGGGCCCAGGTGCAGCTCATCAGCTAAAGATGTCCCCTGTAAAACAGAACATAAAGAGCGACCACAGCACAACTAGAGGTGTGGAGGGGTCGTCACACTAGCCAGAGTCTAAACAAATAAACTGTGAATGGTTAAGGCTAGTTAGATGACAGAAGGCAAGTGCCAAACACACTGTGCTCCCTTATGTAATGCATTACATAAAACTCCACTCATTACAGGAGAAATTAGCATTAAAATGTGTGTCTCCAATTTAAACAGATCCTCAGTTACTGGAGATTAATATCAGTGAGACTGGCCAATCTGAGAGATGACAACATATAATGACTTGCCCTAAAGAAAGATCTTCACTTGAGGGGGGACAAAAACAGAAATGCTGAGAAAAATCCAGATGCTACAGATTTCACAATGAGCGTGAGGAGAAGTGGTTAGAGCGGAGTGGTTGCCACGATGCTAGAGGATGCTGTGTGAGTCCAGACTCGCACTCTGATCAGGGGCGGTGATCTCTCGCCAGACTACAGCAGAGATTTCCAAGCTCCGCCTGCCCTCCTTTCCTCAGCTCAGATGAAATTTGATATTCACGGCGTGTTTCACTCCCCGCCACACATCACAAGAAGTAGAGACGGCAGCTCGGCTGGTGCAGTGGGTGAGCGAGACTCACACAAATGCTTGCTCGCTCTCTCTCCCTCTCTCTCTTCTTCCCCGTGCCCTCCCCTCCCTTTTCCCACCCCTCTACTTTCAATCTCACAGGGACAGCCAGAAAGACACAAAGAAACACTAAACTGCAGCTGAGATATTGCTGTGACTGGAGCAGATTAGGGTCCAAGAACTAAGAGCAGATGCAAAAAGAATCGGAGCAGGTCTAGACATAGCTCCTCGAGGAATAAAAGGTTTTAGTCGTCGGAGAATATCTCCCAAATGTGTAAAGCCTTTTCATAGAAGACTACTGGAGACAGACAGTTTGAAAGAGCTGATGGCCTGTTAAGCAGCAACAACAACTAGCCTGCTTTCTCCACAGACACAGGCTAGATTGCATTAAAACATTCTCTCTCTCTCTCACACACACACCTATTTTTAGAACCGGGCTTCCAGAATATCCCTCCCCCCTCCCATTTTTAATAAGCCTGCCCTCAAACTGACTGTACACTGCAATGGAATTAAAAAATGATTAAAAAAAACCCTTTGGTGCCTGCTGTGGTTCTCAAATTTAAAAAAAAGAACAGGCAGCAAGATGTTTATATATTGGTCTACAGCTTTTAAAAGGGAAAAAGGAGCTTTGCATTGGTAAACAATGTACAAAATGTAAACAGATATGCTGTACAGCTAAATCTAGTCAAATCCAGATATCATAAAAAGACAAAAGCATATTTGTTGTATTGCATTGTGATTGGAGATGTGATTAACATTTCTCAGCAATAACTCATGACTAATAGGTCTCATACAAAGAGAACAATATAACTGACTAAAATCAGTTGCCAAGTTAGAGGTTACCAGAGACACACTTAAAGTGCCCCCAATACCACTATACACCATACCCACGTTGTATTTTCAGAGTTGATTCCAAGATAGAAAACAGCATATAAAGTCAATGAAAAGATGGAGGTTAATGCAGACAGATGCAAATTCTCACTGGCCAGTGCCAAGTAAGATGTGGAAACTGTAAATGCTCTAGTTTCAGCTTGCACAAATACAACATATGCCACACAGAGGTGACGTGCATGACTAGTTAGGTGCAGTCAAAATCTGACTACACAATCACACTGAATGAGCTATACAAGGTCAGTAAATAATACACACTGCACACATGAACATATCCACATTTCTCGGTACAATGTGGTTCACAATCAAAATCAGAATCAAAAGCATCAAAAGCAAAAACACTTTCCCACAGCTTGGATTGGAACCATTACAACTCTTGTTATCATTGTTTGACTTTAGTAGTTTAATGTACTCCGTCACTTTTGATCAGGTCTGATCTTGGGCTTTAAAATGAACAAGCAAAGCAGTCCGGTTTCATGTCAAAGCCAAACAACAATACATCCTAGGAACCCGACTGAACAATAATTCATTAATCGTACTTTCTTAAAAAAAAAATCTTTACCTCCATTACAGTCTTATGTCCCTCTGTGTAGGTACTGAAAGCAAGTGTAACCGGAGTCAAATTCCTTGTACGTGTAAACATAGCTGGCCAATAAATCTGATTCTGATCATAAAGCTCATGTGCAGAAACACTGGTACCATCCTGTAACAACAAGACACAAGGAGACAGTGCTACTCTACCCTAATTTGCAGATATATCCAGAACTTAATAACTTTGTTTACACCCCCCGCACACACACACACACACACACACACACACACACACACACACACACACACACACACGCCTTATAAACATCCATGCTGAATGGCACAGCATGGTAGGTTCAAAGCTAGTCCCCCCCCTGCAGCGATTCAAGCTTTCCTCAGCCTGCCAAATTCTTTCATTCTTTTTAAACAAGGTCTTAATCTGCCTTGAAACACTGCAGAGTTCTCCTGCAGCAGTGCCACTGGCCCTGAGGGAACACAGAGTGGGAAGTCTCGCTCTCTCACTAGCTCAGCAGACAAAGCGAGCCCCTCCTCTTTCTCTCTGTGGGGACAATGGTGCAGGAGGACAGAGGAAGAGGCCGGCGTTGAGCGGAGGACCTGAAATGACCCAACACCACGTGCCAATACAGGTTTCTCTGTTTAGCCCACACAGAGCCACATTACAGTAACCTGCTTTGGGTAAGATGAGGTGCTGCGAAGAGTGGCGATTTTACAAACCTCAGGTCAAATGTAGTCCTCAGCGGCCCCTGCACGAGCAGGCGCTGCGCTTTTTTTTTTTTAATACAGCTGTATGAAAAGACAAAATACTTCCTGTTATCCCCTCTCCACCCTCACCAATGGACATCCATCTCACCACAGAAATGAACAAAATCACATTACCTCATTGGCAAAGCCATCTGACATGCAGCTACCAGAGAACAACAACTCCAAGGTTCTGCAGCCTTGGGTGGGGTTTATTCTGTCACAACCTGAATGCTCTAGTGGTTTATAACACACACAGTAGGTAGTCCATTTGAAATTAGATTAAAAGGCAGGTATGTGGACCTCAGTTGGACACTCCATGGCCTGTGGCTCAGTGACACCTGAACAGTCAGGAAATGGAAAGTGAATTGGACAGATGAGCATTACCATTCTGAGGAATAGTATTTGCACATGAGAAAATATTCAATGTTTAACAATGGTCTGTAACGAACAGTGTAATCTTGCTCCTCTCTACAATAAAAAAACAGACTGACTGGTTAATTGGGAAAATGAAATGGGGATGGGGAATCCAGCAACAAAGCCATCTATTCCCATCACCCTGAGGTAACCACAGGAGGGCTCACTCTGGACTGAAACACTAGATAACTATGGTTCTCTCTCTCTAAAAAACACTGGCCATTGTTGTGCGTGAGTCTTTAGACAGATGCTGCTGGTTATAATTTGGCAGTAACGCAACAGTTCTGGATGCACCTGCCATAAAACTTAGAGGAAGAACATGGGGCAAGATTAGATGTGTATGCAGCAGCACATGTCTATTATTATTTTTAAGTTTTTTAGTCTGCAAGACTCAGGGAATGTTCTTGGTACATTTCAAGGATAGACTGTATAAGTGAATGGGGTTTAATTAGACAGTTGAGTCTCCACTTAAAGGGCTTGTCTCCTGAAAGGACAGCTCAGGAGACAGTCAAAGCCATAACAAAGGCTGGATTGGACATACGGGTGCTTTCACATTGCTTGCTGTACCACTGCTGTAGTGTCCTTGGGCAAGACACTAAATTACAGTGACAGGTGAGCAGGTATTTTGAACTCCCTGTACAACAGTGAGTGGGATTCCTGTAGCTGAAAAAGACATCCAACAGCTACAGATGTTAAAGCAAAGTCACCAAGCCCACCTGACTCAGTGTGAATCGAGGTGACAGGAAACGCATCAGGGACAAGGATTGCTGCAGTGTCAGGCCTGTGCCCTCGACAGTGATGCCTTCGGATACCCGCTGTGGAGTCGAAGGGAGCTATTATAGCCATCAATCAGTTTGACTGGGCTGCAGCAACAGCAAGGACACTGAGGCAGCTGCTATACACTCACAGCTCCTCCAAGACAAAAGAAAACCATCACCAGAAACCAGTTAGTCAGCTTAGTTCAACTACTCTGATGCCAGCCACTTTAGCAGGTAACATATTTTGTCTACAAGTCTACTCTGTAGCTGAGGAGTCTTGGACAGTTCTGTATGCACAGCGGACAGGACACAGGAGAGAAAGGGTAAGAAACATACAGAGTAACTGAACAAGCAAAATGACTCAATGCATCAGGAGGAGTGAGCTGCTACCAAGGTACTAATCAGTGAAGGCTAATTTAAACTGCAAATAAAACTTAATGATGTGTGTTTATCAGGACAAATTTGTCCTTGCCAAAGCTGGCATTTTAGCTCAATCAACAATACCACGTGATCAGCTTAATGTATACCCACACCTACAGTATCCAACTTGTCACTTGTGTTCCACCTGGTGATCTTAGCAGGGTTCCAAGTCAATCACACAGCATTTCAATTGCAAGGGAATTTAAGAGAATTTAATAAGGACTAAAATGTAAAACCAGGAGTAGTGATGATACTGCAGCCTCACTATGTTAGTTTCATCTGGTACTTAAATTAAAAGACTTTTGCAAAAAAGGATGCCCACAATTGCTTGCAGCACTGCGTTCAATGGCTAAAAACACAATAAATTTAATTCATACTGAAAATTCACAGTGGATCCAGCAACCCTCTAGTGGGGGTGGAGGTGGGGGTCTGTTTAAGCTCTTCACCACGGCAGCCCTGTCTGGACAAACCTTTCTATGAAACAAGATAACAAACTGAAAATGCTTTTGGATGTCGGTAGGTCCCTGCAAAAGAGACATGACAGAAACTGTACCAGCGTACCAGGGGGCACGGCTGGGGGGCACAGCTGGAGCCTATTCCAGCTGACTGTGGGCAAGAGGCGGAGTACACCCTGGACTGGCTGCCAGTCAATCACAGGGCTGACACACAAAGACTCACCTAGGGGCAATGTAGAGTAGCTAATTAACCTGATGTTTTTGGAACCAGGTGAGGAAGCCAGAGTACCCGGAGACCCACGCAAGCACAGGAAGAACATGCGAACTCCACACAGAATGGCCGAAACCCGGAATCCAACCAAGAGCACTCTTGCTGTCGGGCAACAGCGCTAACCACTGCACCACCATGCCATCCTATTTTGAAAACAGTACAGGCACAGTACTACATCTGTACATACCCACATACATGTCAATAAAAGAAGTGAGTACTGGGGAATCTTTGTTTTTATGAGAATATGATCTTTCAGATGAATCCGTGCCTGTGGTTTGCATGTTCCATATTTTAATGCAACTCATTAGGATTATTTTATGTCAGGTAAAATGAGGCCAGATATTGCTGTGGCACTACAAGCTCAACTGTCAGCTTGCCTTGACTGAATGAATATGACAGATGGAATAAATACTAAATATTATGCTGGCATTGACAAAAGGAATGTCATGGACATAATGCTGTGGACTTAATAATGATACTATTGAGTGATCCGGTGTATCAGATCTGTGTAGCCCCATCCAAACAAACCAGGATATAAATGCCAGTCTGATTACCAACATGGCTCAACATACCTCTAGTAAACCCACAGTTTTCAAATGTAACACACCTTACTATTACTCTAAGAAGCTCCAAAGCACAACACACTTTGACACTTGCATTAAAATGAGCTGTGGAACTTGCAGAGCTAGTTTTCTAATTAGCATATTTATCTGTAAATGGATGTGTTGCTATGCGGCACTCTGTGGTTGTATATATACCAGCTTGGAGAATGAACAGCTGTTATCATCTAGTCGTGACGAGGATAGACAGATAGAACATCAGGGACCACAATGGAACTAAGTCCTGGACTTTGTCGTGTTCCTGACAATGCGGTCACATACTTGTGGTTATTTTTATTACTGTTATAACACTGGCGCAAACTGGGCCCTCTCTGAAACAAAACAGGAAAATTATGAGCACAAAAAATTTAATCAAATCCAGTGAAACCATATCAATAAAACAGGCATCTTGCTCAATTATAAGAGAATGATAACTGAACCTGAGTAACTGACAGGGAGAGAGGAAAGTAAACAGTTAAGGGGACAATGACCTTCTGCCTAATGAGCCACACAGTCCTTTTGAATCCACTTATTGTCCTATTAATGGATCCAGGAGGAATTCCATCAGATGGCATTAGGGTTCCCCTGTAGAGAAATAAACCCGAGGGGAGGGGTCAGAGGGGAGGAAGAGGCCCTCACTTTTATTCCCCCCTGTGCCTATGCATGGCCCCTTTCATTCAGGTCAATTGGTCATGCCCTTCCTGCCTCTCTGCTCTTACACACACCTAATAAACACTCACATGTCCGAGTGAGGAACCAAAACAGTGCGTCTCCTGCTGTCAAGGGGCCCAGGGTCTGTGAGTGCATCTGGAAAGAGCTTGTGTAGATCAAGGTTGTCAAACCTCAAAAGGTTAGCTCAGCAAGTCTAAGCAGTGTGAGAAGGGGCTTGTTGTTTACCGCCCTGGGAGATTTCCACCCAACAAGCATACCAATGATTTTATTATCATAGGCACAATACAATACTGATCACAATGAGTGCATGTACAGTATATGGGTGCAATACAGTCAGGGCAGCTAAATGCTAACAAAGAGAGGAGAGGAAAAAAATCAGGAAGCGTGGCATCGAATTACACAGCACTGATTGGTGGGAGCGTACATGGTTTAGGTCAGAGAAGGACAGGCAATACGAGGCCTGGGGTTGTAGGCAGAGAGCCACATGGTGCAGATGCACTGCTGACCACTTACACCAGGGTAAACACACTGATGAGATAAAAGCTGACACACATTGAGCAAAACTGCTCATGATTTCCTCCCTTCAGGCCAGACAATAAAAATCACCATGAATGAAACAGGAAATATTAACAAGTAGCTACTTTTAGGGAGGTGTGGCCTGTTTCTGAGTTACAGAGAAAGAAAGGGAGCCCTCTGACCTTCAATGTGTTCCAGATGGTGATGAAATCTTATTTCTGGAAATGCAGAGCTGATTCCAGCTCGTCACAAGTGATATATAAACTGAGGCAAGAGGAGAGTCAAACTGTGGAAATCTCAAGAGCACCCACAGAAGCACACAAACTACAGACACATTACTTAATCATTACTGCAAGCAGAAACATAGCCTCATTCAGACCAGATATCTTACAGGGAAACAATAGCAACCACTGCATTTAACTGCCACAGTCGAAAATGTTAACCAATCAGGCAGGATCAGAGGTGCAGGCAATCAGACAGGATTAAAACAAGAGTGGACGCCAGCTGACACACAAGTCAAACATTACCACAAAATGGAGGAAAAGCAGCAGCACTGTTAGGTTATTATCACATCTGTATCAGTCCAGCTCATTTGAATGGCTAAAGATACAACTGGAACTGATGTGTATCAGAAAAAAGAAAAAAAAATCACAGGTCAACATTTTACCTCTTTCATACCTCCACACATTCTCTGTAAAAATCAGCCATAAATACATTATGGATAAGAATTTGAAATGATTGAAAGTGATTTCTCGTCTCTGACTGGCAGTAAACAGAGAGCAGTCCACTGGATTAGCTGTTGTTGCTAACTGCATAAGGATCCACTTAAAGGGCAACCAGCCAGCTAAGTGCAAAGTCACTGTGACTTACTCTGAATAACTACAATTTTGAAAAGACATATGCCAAAAAATACAATTTGGACAAGTTACTTGGTGGACAGATTTAATTGTCAATTAGTCATATTCACTGTCTCACCAACAGTCCAAAACACAGAGATATTTCATTTATTATCCCAGGAGACAAAGAAAGGCATCCAATATTTACATTTCAGACAGCACTGTTTGGTATTTTTCCTTGTTGTCCATTAATTTTCTGATGATCAATTATTGACCAGTTGTTTCAGCTCTTGACCAAACATTTAATTTTCCTCACTGGATCAAGTCAACCATAAAGAAGCCATTAAAACCAGTCAAGCAAAAGGGGGAAAAATGACATTTAACCACTAATAGGATGATGATGACTAGAGTCATAAGATAAATTCCATATCACTATACAGTACACTGTATCTCCAAATTGTGCAACATAATTCCAATGCTGTGTGCATTGGCTTAATTGTTGTAGTGTTGATGAATGGCTTCTCAAGCTACCCGAGCTGCCTCTGCTGCAGTGTATGTGCAGACCCCTCATATCAGTGTAACAGCATGCGAACGTGCTGGTTTATGACAGAACCAAAATAGACCTGACACCCAATGCTGGCCCACTGTCCTTTAGTTCTCTGCCCTATATCCTTTAATCCTTACTGAAGTACATCCCTGTTAGGCGGTACTCTGGGTCGCTCTGTGAAGGAGTGCTGCCACACCACGGGGGGACAAGTTGGACTTTTCCCTACTGGGGTCTAACCCTGCTAAAAATATACACAGTCACTGTACTGCAATAGTGTTTTCACCTGTCAAATAGGGTTGAGGAAAGGGCACAGCAATTACAAGAGGATTTGGCTGGGGTGATAATGCTGTGCCATTGTGCAGGAAATGATTCTATTGTTTTGCCGCGTGGGGATTAAGGTACCCAGAGTGCTTGGCTGTAATGGATTTATTAGAGCGCAGGGCACGCGCCCAATCTCACAGCACAGATCTGCAGAAAATGTTAGCCCCTCCTTTGCACAGTGTGTGTGCATATCATTTTTTTTTTTACATCAGGAATCTGTAAGCCATGACATTTTATGCGTATAGGATTGTAATGTCAGTACACACCACGTAGGATTCTGCTTCATTTATCACGTCTCAGACATTGACATCGTGCATAATAATACACACTTTCAGACCGGACTGTCCTCTGAAGAGCACAATACACAACAGATTCATTTTGCAGAACCACAAATTTGTTCCCTTTTGTTTCAGTCTCTGATACTAATATATTTGGCCACTAATGTTACTTAAGTCACCCAATTCAATGAGAGGATAAACAAAGTTTCGTTTCCTTTTATCTATATCTGTCATTATACTCGTATTAAGCTATGGAATTAAAAAAAAATGCTAAACCAAAAGCTCAAAGAGCAGGCAGTATGTTGTAGCCTCGGCTGTCCACACTCCACAGGTTGCTACACAATAAAACCACTATAAGGGGAAACGTGTAATCTGTCCCTGAATGCCACATATGGCAGGTAGAGGCAAAAAGTCGAGCCCTGAAGCCAGAGGCATTCGCCAATACCATGCCATGATGGGGAGTAGGGGAGCGAAAACAAAGCGGAGCCGTGAGGAGGGGGGAGCAGACGAGAACTCCCACCGCTGCAGGCAGCCTGTACGCGAAGCAACAGTGGAGCACGCGTTGGTACATTATGTCAACACCCTATATCATCTTCCTGTCGTCATTTGGCATACTAGACCCGTTACACTGTCTCTGAACAATACAGTGCGGACGTGCTGGTGCGCGCGCGTGTCCAAACAGCAGCCACAAACAGACCGCGTGGAGTGCTGCAAGGAAGCACAGCCACCATTCGCTTTAATTAAAAAATAAAACAAAACAAAACACAAAAATAAACAGAAGAGTTGGCTTACCTGCGGGTGTTGCTCCAAATATCCGCACCACCGGCACTTTCTTCACGTCACTCTCCCTGAATTCAGAATAGCAGACGTCCAGGTCTTTAATGGGACTTGCCAGATAAAAGTCTGCGGTGACGATACGCACGGCAAACATGACTGCCGCCTCCGTTAGAAGCGCCGACCGATAGAAAATCCACAAAAACTACTGGTAGGAGTCCATAAGATGCGGCGACCTCGGTGGCCAACCAATACTGGCCGAGGGAGATGTTGTCACTACGGTAAAACAACGACAAAGCGGAGGGGAAGCCCGGTTGTGTCCCATGAAAAAAAAAGACGAACAAAGATTCCCGTGGCTTAAGCGAGCCCCGAGGTACCGCCGCCTTTGAGGTTCAGCTGCGGTCGGGAAGGGCTAAACTCGACGGCGGCGGGTAATTATCGTACGCTCCGCAGCTGTCGGGTCCATGTTGTACTTGTAACTGGAGCTGTCCCGTGATTTTAGCTCTCTCTATGTTGTTTTTGTTTTCTGCCAGGAAGACGTTCTCCAGGCTTCCGGTATGTAGCGTTATCTTTCCAAATCACGCCTGAGAACTAGTCCCAGCCAGTCCCGTTTTATCAGACAGCCCCCCAGTTGTGTTCCTTCTTCCATAACAGGCTAGTCCGCGTTAGCTAACCCTATGAGGCAATGTAAGCTAGTCAGAACGCATAACAATAGTACTTCCGATTATATTTTCAGAATAAAGGTGAAGTCGAAGAGCCACCTGAAGCCTTAGAAAACGCCTGTCTGGCGTTTCTCCGAACAGGAACCCGAGTGGCATCTGTTAAAAAGGGTCGTGTCTTCACAGTTGAGTGACTAATCATAATGTCCCTGTCAGCAGTTGATGTCGTTTTTATGACATCATTTTAATAAAAGTGGTGATGTTTTAACAAAACAGGAAATTAACAATGTTAATTGTATACCCAACAAACAGGGGGCGTTCCTTGGACACTTACAGTCCCCTGTTTGTCCCCACTACAACGTTCCGAATGGGACATAAATCAAACATTTAGCGAATATTTCCATTTGGTCCCCCGGATGACGTTCACATTTTGGTCCTTCAAAGACGAACAGAATGCGTCCAGTTTTGGCTGTGACGTCCGTCTTTTTATTAATAGCCCCAGATAGTTTATTTAATACTATATCTAATTAAATTATTGAATTGTTGACACTCATTTTTACTAATCCACCAATATTAAATAGGACAACCTCGAAAAACTCATTTCATAAAGGTTTTAAGCAGCAGTTAGTTTAAATGTTTGGAAGGTAACAAATCCTGTTTGTCTAAATGGGTCAATGGTTATTTTCTCATCTGGATGACACTGACTTTAGCTCTCAAATATGTCTCACTATTGACTCCATGCTCAAAATGCAATCAATTGACATCTATGTTGTAAAATTAGTTGCATATAAGGGCTACTGCATGTGCCAATACACGCAGACAATGCATTCAGAAATCACGATGAATAATTTAGGTTTGTGTCATGCCCAGCTTCACATTCTGCTGCTAACATCTATCTCATCTTTTAGAAATTGACATTTGCTTTGTCAGATGCTTTCTAAATCTTGCTTGTGCAATGAAAAAAAAATTTATTGTATAGTTGATGATTTTTGATGAATCTCCTGAGATTGAAGGCTAATCTTAGATGGAGATGGTTGAGTTAGGCACAAAGAAAGCTCCTGGACACACATATTCAAAATATGAAATTATACATGACCGTGAAAATCAAGACATTAGGCTGTATTCTAATAAACATTTTTTGGAGGGACTTCAGCTTTCACTTTAATCAACAGATTCATGCTTGGATCAAAGAAGAAATAGAGGCACTATACATTTTATATCTGTCTATTTATCTGGTGGATGGACTAACATTTTAATTCAAACGGTAAGCAAGTGTTTTAATTGATGAAGCGCGTATTTCATGATTCTTCAACAGTGATTCAGAGCTGGTCCTGTGGACACAGCCGTCAGCAATGTCTCTGGATGCAAACATCAATGAAAGAAACATCAGTGTCAGTGTTCCCCAATTCCCGTTCACCCTTTCAGTTTTACTTCTTTAATATACACTACCACTCAAAAGTTTGGACACACCCTCTTATTCAGTGTTTTTTCTTTATTGTTATTGCTTTCAACATTGTATATTAATATTGGAGACACGGAAATTATGACAGAACAAATGTGGAACTATGTAGTCAACAAAAAACACATGTTAAATAACCCAGATTTCAGTTTTTCATATAGTTGCCATCTTTTTCTTTGATGACAGCTTTGCACACTCTTGGCATCCTCTGAACCAGCCTCATGAGGTAGTCACCTGGAATGGTTTTCCAACAATCTCAAAGGAGTTCCCAGAGGTGTACTTGTTGGCTGTTTTTCCTTCACTCTCCTGTCCAACTCATCCCAAACCATCTGAGTTGGATTTAGATCAAGTGATTGTGAAGGCCAGGTCATCTGATGCGGCACCCCGTCGCTCTCCTTCCTGGACAAATAGGCTGCATTTGCACTCGTAAGTCGTTTTCTGAGTTGTTTTCCGACTACAAAAGCTGGAAACGATAGAACTAGTCAACTGTCTGCAGAGGACGCCGAGTTCGCATACCAAGATTGCTGCCTAGAGCATCAACTGTAAATAAAAGCTGGGGTTTTGTGTGTTTTTATTGCATTTGTCTTTTTGTGTCCAAATTAATAAGCTGTATACACAGTGCTGTCTTACTGCTGCCAATAGGCATAAAGCTATGGTTTTGTTAGGCATGAAACACTGAGTAATGTGTTGCTTGTCAACTGGTGCTGCTTATAACCGGTCGATGTTGCTGTAACAACAATGGCTGAATGACATTACAAACAAGCTGTCTTGTGTTGTGGCAAATAGAACACATTCGACTCTAGTTTCTAACATAAGCTTTTCCTTAGGGGAGACCCTCAGTCTCAGACTTCAGACTTCTCAGACTGCTTCAGAATCATTATTGAGAAATAAAGGCATCACTTACTCATCACATCAAAATGGGAACACAAACTAGATGAGGAAAAAACAGACAACCCCACTGAATGAACTCAAGACACAACACATAAAAATCAATAAACTGTAAACTAAGCAAGAACAGTCATACAAAGCACCAGAGTGAAAATAACTAATTTATTTTGGAAGACTCATATCTGGCATATTTGTTTATGGCCAGCAGTTATAAACTGAGAGGCATAATTACTGATTTTATTGACTGACTTTCTGGCTAACCAAGTTACAAAATGTTTATGTTGCCAGTAGGAGAAAGATTTTGAAGCCTTGGAAGCCTTCCTTGAGTATATTTGCTAAAACCGTAGGGCTGGACAATCATAGTGTTTTTGGTGTAGTGTTGTCCTCAAACACCCTTGTCTGAAACAAATTTTGGCCATTAAAATTTTCATGAATTCACTAGAAATATCATCCAGTCGGGCATTTTCAAAATAAGAGCACACAAATCCAAACAGTAAAACTGGAATGTTGACTGGCTCAAGCGTAATGGTTATGGTTTCAAAAATTTCTTAAACATAATTGATAGGAATTTGCTTTGGTGAGCTTACACAGCTTTTGGTGGTAAGACCGTAGAATGGCTATAGTCAACAATAAGGCCTTAATGCATAACATTGTTTATAATTGAGAACTTCACCAGACAGGATATGAATGAATGGCTGAATCCAGCTGTTCTCCAGTCTTTCGTGGGGTGATTAGTAGTGAGGTAAGAGTGCTGAATGTTGTATGGAATGAAAATAAATGGTAACAGTATTATTGTCTCAAAAGGGGACAAATTACATACCCAAACAACACACCATTTATAATGTACATGAGCAGGTATCTAAACAAATGTCACATAAAAACATTTTGGTCATCATGGGAAATGAGTTAGAGCAGGTCAGACACTCTCCTCGGTGTCACAAATGTCCATTAAGCCAAAGTGAAAGATTAGTGATTGATCTGTTACTCAATTTAATCCTGCACAGGAGCTTGGGTTCATACCCAACTCACCCTGTGTGTAATATGATATCCATATCAAGCCTGAACAATAGGTTGTGAAGAATAAAAAGGACAAAAAGGTTAAAAAAAAAACAACAACCAAAAACATACTATAATTACAACATTATATATAACATTATATCTAAGAGCTGGGTAATTTTCAATCTCTAACAATTCAGTGAACCCCATGCAACTGTACAGCAAGCATTGCCCCACTTTAAAACTTGCCACGGCAATAGATGAACAAGAACAGACACAAATCAAAGAGTTGGAGAGCTTCACTTATCCCATTTGCAGGAACCCATTGTTATTGGTTATTTCTGGTAATTGTGGAAAGGACAAATAAAAAAATTAAAGAAATTCATCTAACCAGAAAGAAATCACGCAAGGGTACATCAGTCCATAAAGAAAATGATGCACTAATTTTTTAGGCCAATTTAAAGCCTGGCAGTGCTTTAGCACACACACCACAGAAACTCTGTAAGCATACAAGGAAACATTACATTGATACAAAAAAGGATGAAATTACCACAAAGTGCGATGAGATCACAACAGACTGACGCTGACATGTAATATGTATATCATGAAGGCAGATGAACGATGCAGCTAGGTGCTAGGACATGTCTCTGTGGTATCTCTCACAAATATTATATGATACATTCTGGTATTTGTTATAACCAATATTCTTAAATATGCAAAAAACAAACAAACAAACAAAAGAAGCTGATGTCTTCATTGTGAAGCCACCACTGCTAATGAAAATCCACCACGTGACTCACAGACGACATTATGTTTAATTTATGTTACATTTAGCCACGTTCTTTGACTTCCTTCGTCACTCTTTGACTCCTGGAAACTATAATGACAGGTGACCAAATGAAATGCGCTGTTGGTTGAATATGAGCATTGTTAGAATCACTCGGGATAATTTAAGTATACAGCTCAGCTAAATATATAACAAATGTCTAGTCATTTTCAGACATACTGATATGGAAATTTGACATACTATGTCTTTATATTGACTGCTAAAAAGATTTATACAAGTTGTATAGGCAGTAGGCAAAAAGAACAACAAACAACAAAAAAGAAATAATATGCTATTACACAGTATATTGGCTGTAAGCCAAAAATCTGTTGGGGTGGGGTAGCGTTTTATTACAGATTAATTAAACATGTCTCCAAAGACTTCACCAGTGATAACCTTATCTTTTAAAATCTTTCATTACCTCAACAGCACATTGTGCACCACTGAGTGTATGATGCCTTCTTGCCTCCTACATAGCTTTTAGCTGTTCACCATTCCACTCACATTTCTGCAATGGCCTGTACATGGCAAGTAGCATTGGAGGATGTGCTGAGCTCACTGCTTTCTCCTCTGCACTGAAGTAGCCCTAATGCTCCAAACAGCTGGTTCTGTCTGGGTCATGATGGGGACATTGGTTGTTTCATTAGCATTTTCATCTCGATGGAGAGGGAACCTCTGTCTGACCGAGTATGTGCTGACCTTGAGCGAGAGCTGGGCCCTCTTAATGAGCCAATCAGCAGGCTTCTGCTTGTGTTTGCTAGCAGCATGCCTGAGGTCTGTGAGTGACACATTTAATTTCAGACTAATCCAGAAATATTATATATGCCATATTTAATGCAGTGTTTGGTGGGAGCTTTTATCTAAAGTGCTTTACAGTACACTGAGTGCATACATTTTAGTACAGATGTCCCCAGTGGGAATAGAGTCTCAAACTGTGATGGTGAAAGTGCCATTTTTATTCATCTCTATCATGAAAACCAATCTTTTTTCTTTTTTAAAAAAGTGTTTTCAATTCAAGTCAATTCAATTCAGTTCAATTCTATTTATATAGCACCTTATACAATCAAAATTGTCTCTAGATGCTTTACAGAGACCCAGAGCCTGAACCCCTGAGCAAGCAGACAGTGGCAAGGAAAAACCTTTTAACAGGAAGAAACCTTGAGCAGGACCCGGCTCACAAAGGAGAACTATCCTGTTGATAGTGTGAATGCTGTGATTTGTTTGAGTCTGGTGTTTGAGGCAGTCTGTTTGTGATTTTCATTCAGTTCCTTAGAGACCTTAAGTTAAGTTATTTTTCCCTGTAGAGATGATTTATATCAGAAAAAAGTGAATTTGTCCTCTGACCTTGACTCCTCTCTTTCTCATACAAATCCTTATGAGGTTGAACAAAGACAATCCCACATACTCGTGTTGCCCTGGTGGAGGCAGGCTGACCGGAATGTTAAATTGGCTATCTTTTTACTAATAGATCACAGGTTCAAACTCCACAACTGCCTGTGTCAACATGACCCTTCCTCCCCGATTGTATAATGTGAAAATAGAAATGGAAAGAAATAAAAGCAGGATGTGGTGGACAAGAGCAGTTCTTATTAGGCATGAAATGCTTATCGTCATGGATATACTGTAGAAGTAGGAAAATGGTCATAATGAGTCAGTGTTGGGAGTGTATTTTACAAGAAGCAGGGTAGATGGATAGGTGATCCATGCCCTTTTGGGGAAATATCTGTGTCTGGCTGCTTTGGACACACCAGATAAGGCAGAGCCTAGTGGCACATGAGTCCTGGAACAATAACAAACAGTGGATTTATTGGAACTGGCAGCGCTCATGTTTACAGACAGCTCCATAATGGAGGAGCTGATAAAAGCCTGGACATCACCAGAATTCCCCTTACACACACAAATGTGAGCCAATCAGTTTTTTTTATAAGGTCTGCTAACCAGGTGCACAATGCCAGTGCACAAATGGTAAAGTTCAAGGTGGAGCTGGACAGCTGTTGGTCCCACGCAGCAGCACTTGCTTATCAAAGTGTCTGTCCATTGGACAGACTTCCCATGGACACGGATCCTTTGTCACGCTTAGTGTTTTCTCCAGGTTCATGGAAGACTTAGGTGCACATAGTCGGTGGGGAGTTTGGGGCTCCTCTCCCAAGACAACTTTACATTTTTCAATTAAAAAAAAATAAAAATCAAAACACTCAATTTCACATCATTGTGGACCATTATTAGTGCTGTATCTGTGTCCAAAATGTTGTAAACAACTGGAGACTAACTACAACCATTAGATCATTTGGTTAGTTTTGATGATCTCCACATTGATTCTATTTCATCCATCTTAGGTGGTGCATAAAACAGCTTTGGTGCTGCACCTAAGCCTTATCATGGCAGGGAAATACCTGCATAATGTTGCTGTCAAGACCCCCCTAAAACTCAGTTCTTCTTTTAACACAGTCAGAATGAAAATAAGATATCCCAACTGGTTAGATGAAACAATGGCACAATGGCTTTTATTCCAAAGCAATGTAAAAGCATAGCATTAATAACATCAATGTGCTGTATGTTGAATGGAAATTAGATTTGCCATGAGAAGTTGTCAAGGCTGAGCATGCTGTCATTGTTTGGGATATGCTGCCACCTACTGGTTATAAGTATAGACTTCACTTAGAAATGCACACATGGTGGACTGTGGGGCCTGGAGTATGCCACGATAAAGTGAGAAAATTAACAACTTTGAGCTTTGAATAATGCATGAATAACTGAATATTAAATAATGATACAAAATAAAAAGAGAATTAAATTTATTCAGTATATAGATAGACCACAATAAAGCAGAGCCAGCCCTGCAAAGCAGAAGTTTGTGCCTGACTTAATGATAAAGTCAAAATGAAATGGAGTGTATGGCAAGGCCTTTAAACAGTAAATCAGTGACTAGAAGTGATTTAGGTTTGACTAGTAAAAATGTCATTTACACATATGTACAGATATGTACATGCTTGACATATCAACAAACCACTTTGGACATGTTGCCATTTTGCCATTTTACTAGTATGAATGTCATTTTCATTAGTTACAACTGTGATATCTAAAATGACATTCCTACTAGTTACAATTCCACCCTCACATACCAATTATTTAACAAAATTCAGAGATCTAAAATTGTATTTATCATATGCGTAATGTAGGAACGCAATTGAAGACATCTACAGTGAAGATTTCCATGAGCAGGATTGTTGATATCAGTAACTAACATTTTGATATCATTAATTAGACCAGAAAGTAAACAAAGTTACATTATGGTAATATGGCAAACTAAATCAGTAAACTTATCAAAGCTTTTTAAAATATTTATAGAACACGTAATGATTTTTAATGGATTGTGTTGGTTCTCAGCTCAAATGTTATCTACAGTGAAGAAGATTGAGCAGCATTCAGATGGAGTATGTAGTGATTAGAAACACTGGTATAATGAACTATAAAACAACATGACAACATAAAATCTGTATTCAAAAGCAAGCGACAGGTGGGGAAACACCTTACAGCTAATGACAGACCTCAGCAAGGATTATGAAACCCATCGTCATCGTTTTCACATACCGAACCATTTCTTTAAACTGAACAGTTTCCACAAGTGTCCTCGTCCTGTTTCTCAAAGGGGACGAAGAGTGAGGGTCAGGTTACCCCCTCGCTGTTGCATGATGTAGCGCTCCCTCCTGAACAGGCGCAGCAGCAGGTCCTGGCTGTCATCGGGCCAGCGGTAGATCCTGGTACTCTGGAGCCAGCTGGGGACATGTCTCTGTAGCATGGACATGGAGACAGCACAGTGGGTCAGATAGTGTTAGTGAGTCACTCCAGACATGAGAGCTTCAGCTACCCAAAACACTTAAAGGTGGATAAGGGTGTCACTCAGAGAGACGTAGATCTGTCCTCAAGATTTTCCGCGAATCACTTAACAGTGCGTGTTTTTTAAATAATACATTGTGTTTTACCCTGACTAATTAACTGCCAAATAACAGCTGAACTGTTAACACACTCTACAGCACATGACTCATGAATCTAAAAACTGTACAATCCATTGCATAGCATCTGAGCCTCATTTTTAGGATGTACATGGAAACCTTCCCCTTAAAGCACAGAATGGGAAAAAAAACCTCATTTGCATTTTATTTAGCAAAACCTCAGGTATACAGTATGCCCATAGAAATATATGCAATTCATAATTAAATGTAAACTAGAAATTACATCAATACAGTAATCATAATTTCAGAATGTGGCATTTTTAACAGAATGTGTTTGATCGTGAAGGAGTTCCTAAGACAGCAGCGGACATCGCATTCATCATTCCATCTAAGCAGAATCCAGCCATCATTTATGAGCTTTCCTGACTGCGACATGTCAACACGACATGACAGCTGAAGTGGTAGAAGCGAAGGCAACCGGAGATCTTTAGGTTGAAGATGTTTCACCTCTCATCCGAAAGGCTTCTTCAGTTCTGAGACTGAAGGGGCAAATCCAGCTATTTAACCTCTAGTGGGGTTGTCACCTTGAGGGTGGGCTTGAGGGTCGTGATGAGGGTCAGCACTGTAATCTAATGTTCTCATATATCTCATGTGATCATCACTCAGGAAAGAGAGCTGACTGATAACCATAAGATATGGTTATGAGTTTTTTCTTTTTTGTTACTTACATTGTTTACAAAGTCATAGATGAGCTTCAATGAACTGAACTTTTAATTGGTTTGTTGCTTGTACTTACCTTGGTTGCATTAGGAAACAACACAGGTACCAGTCTGAAGTTCAGGCAGCCTTGTTGGATGTACTCATTCTGGATCTGTACCAACAAGAGAAGAAAAGGATAATCAGGATATCAAGGATAATCAAATTACTTTTGTGTGGTTAAAGTTAGCATGTTAGCATTTGTCCATGTGCCCATGTTTACTCTAAGTTGAATTGGAGCTTCTGATTCACCGAGCTGCTCTTTAAATTTACAGAACTCCCTGAAGCATTTTAGTCTGAAAAATGTAGTGAAAACTGGACACAACACAAAGGCGAAATTCGTTTTCTCTTTGGATAACAATAAAATGACTGAAAAGCTGTCAATTTTTTTTTTTCCATTTGATGCATTCTTTGACAATAAACAATAAAGAGACACGACTGCACTAAGCATCAGTGAGCTGTGACAGCCTTCCAGGCCCACAGCTGCGTTGCTGCGGCACCTGTGACACATTAACACTGTGGGACTGTGAGTGAGGGGACACTGGGTGGAGCTGGGAAATGAACTGGCATCTATTCAAGTCTCGGAGGGCATTTCCTCATTCTCCTCTTCCTGTCGGCACGTGGGCAGAGAGAGTTTAATGACATAAGCTCGCCACTAGAAGGTGATGTTTGACGTTTTTGTCCTTTGACAGCTCTCTTGAGAGTGACTTGAGTTCCCACCTGATTGTGAATGTACTTGGTGTGCAGGCCATGCTCATCACCTGCATCTCCCTCCAAATCCTCCTTGTATTTGGGGCTGATGACCACAATGATGAGCACTGACTTCTGTGAAATGGAAATTACACTGTCAGCTAGAAGAACACAGATTGCGACTTGATTTATTCTCTGCTCAGTCGTAATAGCCACACTCACATCATTCAAAAATCTGTCCATCCATTTGGTGATGCCCATTATTTGGACTGGATTTTCAAAGATGTCGATCTATTGAGAGACAGACAGGGTGTGAATGTTTGCACGGAAAGTCACTTTAGGTCAAATATGATGGAGATTTGATGGGACTCACAGCTGGTCTGAGTCCGTTATCATTCAGAAATTTGACAAAAGGAATAATTTGTTGGGCTGTGTCCACGGAATACGTGATGAAAACATTCCCTGTCAATGAGAAGTTAGGGAAACATCCTGAACTCTATCCACCACAAACTTAAAGATTATGAAAAGAATATCACATGCATGTGTTCATGCAGGCACACGAGTGAAACTTACTACACTCCTCAGGTAGACTGATGGTCCTCCTGAACTCCTTTGTGGCTGGTAATGGATCAGGAAGGATGGGGTAATTCACACTGACCTCATGGATCACTTCTCCAAGGGAATTCGCACACTGAGGGGGAGGTCCATGTGGACCATTTGGAGCATTTGGATTCCTGAGGAGAGAAATAACCAGGAACAAGCTATTTACCTATGACATGTGAAGTATCGCATGAATCAGCTTTAATTATCAGATGTCAGATATTAGATCATAATGACAAACAGGACAGGAATGGTTTGTTCTCGTACCGTAACTGCTGGTGATGTCGAAACTCCTGGTGTGGAGAATTCCTAATGGGATGGGGCATCTTTGCTGGAGGGCAGCATGCACACTGTCTGAGAAAACTCCCCTGCACTGGATCAGGGCCTGCAGAGCGATGTGGAGCATGAGCAGATGTCTGACAGTTTGCATGCAGACTTAACAGAAACACAATGAGCAGCAGCCAGTTGATATCTAACAAAACGAAATCTCTCACAATCAAATGAAGGGTTCCAGTTATGGCAGTTATTCCAATTATTCTGTTGTCTGTCCTACTTCTGGCACACAATCTTGATTAGCAGATTTAGGCTTCTGAAGGCCAATTATAATAACAATAATAATTATAGAGTTATGTTGCCTCTAGTCAATTATTTTCAATAATATATTTGTTAAACATATCATTATTATATCCCAAACTCATTCATTATAGCCTACTAATGACTGTAGCTATATGTGTCATGGGACACGAAAAGTCTCTGTTGAGACCAACACAGATGAAATTAGTATTGGGTGAACATCTCATTAAGATAGTGTGACCCAACTATTTAATAGCAAAGAAAAAAAAAAAATTCAAAAACAATATAGAAGATTAAGAGGTTACAGCTTGCTGATGGCTCTGTGAGGCAGTTTTCATTGGAACTACCTCTGGAGAAACAGTTTTTCTGGAAAGAGACGTTGCTGTTGAATTTTTAAATATTATATTTCAAATATACTAACACCTCAAACAAAATTCAAATTCACCTCCATTGCAGCTGGGCATAGATAGAAACCCTTTAACAAGATTTTCATTGAACTTGAAACACATTAATCCATCTATCTATCTAATCCATTTTGTGCACATTTATTAATTTTGCATACATTCCTAAGGTATACCTGCATTAATGAGCATTTTAACCTAACATTGCCCCATTAACATGTGCAGGTCTCAGTGGATTCAATGGAGGGTATTTGTGTCCCATGGCACTGTAATTAGAGTCATTATTTATGTCAAACATGTTTTTTTTCTAATTTGGGTGAACTGACCCTTTAAATGCTGTCATCTGTCATCTGATACACACACACACACACACACATATATGACAGTAAATCAGACAATTTTTTTGCTTCTAATGACACCAACCAGGCGCACGTGCTGCACGGTATTGTGGTGGGACATAGTAGGTGCGGCTAACGTCAGACATGAGCGGCAGAGGGGGCTCCAAGCCTTCAGCCTCCACACTGTGATCCGGGGAACAGCCTCTGCGTTGGTGCCAGGGTGCAGGGTGGGGGTGCTCCATCCGTCCTGAGTGTGTAGGAAGGCCGAAGGGAGGCTGTGGAGCAGGATGCCTGACTGCTTCTGGGGCATGCGGGTACTGGCTCTTGGAGAGTCTCCACTGGTCAACATTGTGTGCCGCCCCTCTTGTTTGATCATGGTCCTGCGGCCTGTTGCTGCTTTCTGTGTGTCCGCTACACTGTTTACAAGAGTGAAGAAAGGCCAAGTCTAGACTGGAGGGTGTCATGCTCTCATCCATCTCAACAGGAACACTCTGATGAGGGCAAGGTCCTGACAACAAGAGCCAACAGATCAACTAGTTTGCACTTGAAAGACATTCTGAACTGATTAATAACTGCTGCTGTCTGACATGGTTTTGTTTCTTACCTTTGAAAGAGTCCATTTTGCCGATGAGGAAACGTATCTGTTGCCTCTGGTAAAAAAAAGAATGAAAACAATGTCAAAGGTATTTAAGAGAGTGCAGGAACTTAAAGAGACATGGACAGTAAATTACGTAAGCACAACTGGTAAGAAAACAACCAACGTTTCAACTGAGAGCTTCAGAGTGCTCTTTTAACAACAAAGCCAGTACTGACAAGTAAAAAACTAACAATCATGATGAATAGTTAAAACACGCATTTTAGAAATGGAAAACAGAAAAGTATCAGAATGAACACGATCAAGTATAAACTGTTCCTAAGAACAAATAGTCTTGTTTCTTTCTGACTGAGTAGGTGTGGAAATCTACATAGAGGCGAGTTTGAGAGTAAGAAAACACGAACGCGTCAGATGAGTACAAAGGTCAAAATCACTGATCCGCAGGTATGTCACGTATGTCTTCTAAAATAACAAGTAAAAGCTCAAAAGTTTCCAGTAGGTTTTCCCTGTGAATTCACACACAAAGTATAAAGCAGAACTTCGCTGTAATCCCACACCTACCTTCACTTAGACCTGCTTATGCATCCGCAACAGCACAAACCTGTTCTGAGGCAAACAGGAAGTGTTCCCACTATGTAAAGCAGGGAAGTCTCGTGATCCATTTATGCAAATAATGCGGGGCCTTAAGACTGCCACTGGCAGGTTATGGGAAGGTATTCTGTGGCCAGTCAGGTTGTCTTATTTTCATCCAACCATTAGAAAAGATGATATGAATGTTCAAGAAATAAAAGAAAATCAATTTTGAACCTCCTCTGGATCACATTTACTACTACAATAGTCCATCCACATTCATAAGTTTATTTTATATAGCTCATCTGTATTGTATGATTGACAAAACAAGTACAGCCATGGTAGCAGTACTTGTGAGCTTCACAGTAATATTATAACGCCAACATGCTCACAATGGCAATGCCAACATGCCGTTTACCATGTTTACCTTGTTTATTCTGTTATCATGTTTTGTGAATCAAGTTTTGCTGAGGCTGCTAAGAACATCCTTAGTTTTGCAGTATTTGTATTTGATCATGAACAAATACTGGATTGATTACATTTTAAACCTTATGGTGGCACTGGAGATCAAGTTATGACAGTTTGTCCTCTGGGGAACATAAATATCTGGACCACATTTCATGGCACTAAACCCGATAAAACCTTATGGCACTAGAGAAACAGTCAGGGGATCACAAAAGTCATAGTGATACATCATCTGAGAACCCTGAATGTCTGACCAAAACTCTGACCAGTCCATCTAGCACATTTAGATATTTTACTGGATAAATAAATTCTGATGTTGGACACTGTATCATTTGCTGGATATCTTCTGGAACACCAAAGTCACTAGGAGTAATCCTTCAGGGACTATGAATGTCTTTTCAAAATTTCACAAACATACATCATCGAGTTGTTGAAATGTTTCAGTTTGGACCACAGTGGTGGATTGACCAACCTTGTCACGCCAAAACAGGAAAGCAAAAACATATTTTTGTGTTTAAAAAATATATTTCCTTATTTTTCTCATCGTTGGAATGGCTTGGTTGTCATGATGAGACCAGAGTATGTATCTGGGGTTGAAGAATGTAATATGTGGTCACAGAGCCCTAAAGAAAGCTATTTAGTGGGCCCTAATTTAAATTTATTTTGTCAGTCTACAGTTTCCAAAGTTATTAAGTCTTTAATGGAGGTCATTAATGCTTAATGACCTTCATGATCTTGGTCCAGTCTTCCAGATCCTTTTTACCCTGTCTGTTTGAGGTAAGTCAATACCACAGTCACGGGATCAGTGGGTGGGGAGGCCTTATGATCTACAACTGAGAAAACTTTCATAGTGGTGTGGGTGAGGACAGAGCCAAGCTCCCGTGCCTTTGCCTTACAAGTCACCACCTGGACCAACTCCCGCCGGAAGCATCTGCTGACCACACAGTAGAGCAGGAAGTTGGTGGTGGAGTTGAGGTTCTGCATCATGTTGGCCAAATCTCCTGCCACATTGATGGGGATGCTGTAGTCATTCCTGTTGAAGTTTTCATTGTTGTACTTGGTCCTCAGGATGCAGTACGTCACAAAACGTGGCAGGCTGAGCACAACAAAGGCCACAGAAACAGTGCCCAGCAGCAGGATGGTCCTCCTCAACATGGCCCTGGAACTTCTCCCATGCATGACACGACGCTCCTCCTTGGTGAAGAGGTTGCTAGCGCGACGCAGATGGTACCCCATAAGGTAGTTGAAGATGATGACCAACACAATAGGCACTCCCCCTGAGAGGAAGGTAGTTATCCACACTATTACAGTAGAGTAGATCTCATTGCGGTAGCGACATCTGGGCAGTGTCACATTCTCCCCATCCAAAGTAAAGTTGACAGGTGTGACAATGTTAATCCAGCACAGTGGCACAGAGACGAGATGTGACACCAGGACGATAGTCACACACATTAGTTTAGTGACCCAGGCTTGGGAGAAGTGCTGCTTGGCCGCTGTGCTACGGAGGACGAGGTAGCGCTCGATGGTGAACATCACCACAATCCAGGAGGAGCTGTAGAGTGATCCATACTGGAGGAATCCCAAGATGTTACACCAAGGGTGGGAATGCCAGAAGGGCTGCTGTACCCAGAAGGTGAGAGTCAGATCAATAAGGATCACCCACACCAGGTAGAAGGTATCCACGATGGCCAGACAGCTCAGGTAAATGATGGCCGTCTCTGACATCCCGCATTTACGGAAGCAGATCATGTAGAATGTGAAGAGGTTAGCTGGAAGACAGGAACGTAAAAGCTCAGGGGAAGAGATGACATTTGTCTGTCTGGTCGTAGTTTAAAATACCAGTTGACTTTAAAAATCCAAAAATCATTTGATTTTGTTTTGGCCAGCAGGAAAATAAGCTGAAAAGAGTTGTTGTGATCAATTAACTTGCTAACAATTCCTTATTTGAACATCCAACAGACGCAGTACAACATTTACAGTTGTCTGGGTAAATGCTCTGCGATGTTTAACAGCTTTGTCTATCTGCTGTTTGGTGCTGGGCAGATAGCATGCAGTTGGTTGAGATTGTCTGTTGTTGAGAGGAGCTGCTTGATGCTATTAGAAACAACACTTTATGGGCCTGAAAATCAAAACAATAAGCTAAAAGAGGCTAAAGAAGATGATAGAGTTGAGTGAAACTGCAGAGTTGACTATTTTTCACATCAGCATTGACAAAGACATTTGATTCATTTGCAACAGCAATGCTGATCAGTCCAAACAAAAGTTTTAAAGTGTAATAAATCTACTAATCTGTTTCATTGTGTAAATAAATGCCCTGCGATTGACTGGCGACCAGTCCAGGGTGTACCCCGCCTCTCGCCCGTAGTCAGCTGGGATAGGCTCCAGCTCCACTGCGACCCTGACGGATAAGCGGTATAGAAAATGGATGGATGTGTAAATAAAATAAAAACCTATGGAGTTTGCCAGAATGTTGAGCCTATGTTGGCTCAAGTAAAGGAGGTAGGAGGAAACTGCTGGCCAAGCTCTGTCAAAAATGAAAAAAAAAAAAAGAAAGTCTTCTAACAACTGAAAACCTGCTGTATTTATATTTTATTTTAGTTAGCTAATACAGGATAACTGTTTTACCCAGCTTCCAGTCTCTGGGCTGAGATATCTCTGCAGTGAATGCACAGTTTTACCTGATTTCAGCCTTCTTATCCCAGTGTTGGTGTGCCCACCAATGTATCCAAATTGCAGGACTATTTCTAGAGTATCTAACAGCAGAGTAGTTGCAGGCTTGCAGAAATGTTCAGAATTCATTAATAAATGGACCTGGATGCTCCGAGGGCAACATTTGGTCTTAGTGTGCAAGGAAGTAAAAGACATATAGTAAACACTTAAAGTAGCCCATAAAACCTATAAAATTAAGCCTGATCATGTGTTACCATCTGCCCTCTGTTCAAGCATGGACAGCCAAACAAGTAACAAAATACCAACCTGGAATACCCATGATACAAAGGAGGGGGTAGTAGATCTTCTGGACAGTGATGAAGACAGTGACGCTGGCTCCCTCCATGGTTCCTTCACCACCAGGCATTAGCTTACATGCTAATTACCTGCAGTAAAGCCATTAGAGAGATGGAGTTTTGGATAAGGATCAATAATTATAAAATTAGATACTTTTGGTTTTAAATGCTTTCAAGGAGGACATTTTACTGATCTCTTGAGTGCAACTAATGCATTATCACCCATACACTTTTTTTTGCTCAGCTATATTTGAACTAATAGAGATTAGTCAGATCCTTATATGTTGCAGTACCAAAATGAATCCCGTCTGCTTTCGTGGGGCTTCCTTGGAGGTCGCTGAGGAGAAGGAAGCAGCAGAGGTTTCTGTATAAAGCTGTAGTTTTTAAATCTGTCTGGAATAAAGCTGTCCTGGGTTACATAAAGACGCAGAGTTATCTTGATCACACACAGATCCCTGTGGCTAGTTGCAGTTAATTATCTTCATGTGGGCAAAAATATCAGGGAACAATATTCAAATGGAAAAAAAATCAGACTTACCTGGAACTTTGTGCTGTGTTCTGTAGCTGTGAAGGTGACATGAGGAAGTGGCTTCTTCCACAGTGTTGTATACCATCTGGTTATGCCTCCTCAAGCACGAACGATATGATATGAGGAGGGAAGGTGAGTTAGCTGTCGTTCCTATAAAGCTTCAGGAGGAGGCAGTCACATCACCTGACTTATGTAGCTGACGTGAAGGCTCTGTTGTCACAGAATGAGATACTAACACAACTCATGGAGGTTAAAAACTGTTTGCATGCATCAGTTTGACTCATGCTTCTAGCAAGCTAGCAGAACAAGCTTATTGATCTGACGGTCAATTCTTGCAGGTACAGATTTGTGTGTCTTCTGTTTCTAGGGAAATAAAAATCACTGAAAGGTTTGCGTTACAAAAGGACAAATGGTCCATGAACCAAAACTGAAGGCTGATAAATCCAAACATTCCTGCTTATTGCATAATTTACCACACTTAAAGTGAATATGTAAGGAAACAAAGGATTTAAGGACACACTGTTGCTACACCCTGTGGTGCAGCAGAAACACAGTGTGGATGATGACTAACAAGTTCAAACCCCATAAAAGCCAATGCTTCCAGGCAAAGAGCACCAGCCAGCCCCAGCAGCCCAGACCCCCAAGGGCCCTGAAAGTCCCTGTCTGTTCACTGTCTGTTAGAGGGGATACAGGGAACTGTTTAACTGTTTAGAGGCACAAGGAGGCCAACTTCTTGTATGTCCGGCAGCCCACAGAGAGGATGTGAGAGACAAATATTGAGGTCATGACAAATATTGGCCCACACTTTACACCTCCCACCTGTATTGATCCAGAAATGAAACAGTAGAGGACAAACAGAGATAGGAGACAATGGCTGATAGTGGACAAGTGTCAATTTGGAAAGCTGTCCCAATGGGAAGTGGGTAAGACACTTTACTACAACAGCTGAAACAGAGCATAATGGATTTATCAGATACAGGTGTAGTTTCATTAATTATAGCGCCATTCCATATTTTTTAAGTTTAAGCCAATTTAAGCCAACTTTTAAATTAGTGTAACCTAATCATGCTATGACAATTGAAAATGAATGCTGTGAGAAAGTGCAGCATCGATTCACATTCAGCCTTGCAGGGCACACTGGTGACCAGCCAGGTTACAGAAAGTCTACTGGTCAGGGACAGATGTAACTCATACCATTAACCATGGCTGAATTCCATTTAGCTGCTTCACTTTCAGGGTCCTTGTATTGCTGACGCTGGCTCACTATCACACTGTCATGACTTACTGGGACACCTGAACAGAACAGAGGCAGCGTTAACGTCATTAGTAACACCTGTGAAATGTCCTGTTGTGGCGAGTCAAAGTGTCTAATGTTAAAAAGGCCCATCAGAAAGTGATATGAGCGTTCAATAGTCCCTGCTAGTCCTAATGGTTTTGTTTTCATCATTGCCCCACATTAGAGACGTTTGAATGTTTCTCTTGTGAGTAGCCTGATTTTATGAAAATGGAATACAGAAAGCTGGAGCACCAACTTCTAATGTCTTTGCACCTCTTCTCAGGTCGTACTCAGGATTTTACTACACACACACACACACAACATGTATACACACAGCCAAAAACATGTCCAAGCACAGCTGAAGCACTGGCATGTGGCAAGGAAGTGTCTTGGAAAGAGTGTAAAATGTTTATTGTTCTTGGAATTTTAAACAGCAAATTACCAAAATAACAAAACAAGTTAAAAATGGAAACGAAAACATTATGTATGAAGGAGGGAAGTTAGCAACACTTAAAACCATTGAGTGGTACAACTGAAAAATGATGCGTTTCCACTGAGCGTGAAACCATCTGCGTTTAGACCGGATCAGGGTTGCGTTCGGTTCATTTTCAGTTCACCGAGTTTCTTTCTGAATTTAAACCTTAAAATCTTAAAACTTCTTTTCGGAATTGCAACATGAGAAAGCCCCAAACCTCCGCCGAACATACAGCACAACTGACTCTTAAAGGATCACTTATAAAGGTTAAATAAAAACATACTCTGTAAAAACCAAAGACTCAAATGCTGAGAACATAAACGTGTCAGTGAAACATAAAAGAAGAAATAACTCAGGAGGTGAGGTGGTCCAGGTTCAGCTGTTTCCTCTGGAAAGACAGCTCAAATAAGACATAGATACTCTCTTCTTAAATTAATTCAACCTTTCTTTCTTACAGCTAAACAAAAACACTTGTTGTGGAAAGACTGAAATATCTGCACCCAAATTTTCTCAAAAATCATACACGTGGAGGGATATGTTGAAAATCCTTACACGCTTGGCTGTAATTTACAAAAATGTGACATATATCATTTTATCATTTGTAAAAGAACCTTGATCCATACAGTAGTAACCTAACGACTAGCACTCAGAGGATGCTTTAGGGGTGGGGGTGGGGCTGAAAGAAAAGAAAAAGGCTGATGGAGGACTGGGTCATGCTTGGTTCAAGAAGTTTCTCCTATACTACTAACTGAAAAGTTGAGAATAAAGCAATAATTGGTCTGAATCTTTTTACATGTGATGGAAATTGAAAAAAAAAATATATATTGATGCTTCCCATTCAATCTCTAGAAAAGAATACAGGAGCTACAGTATAATACACGTACAGATTAACTCTGCTCAAATGGTTCTCTTTAGCGATTTTATCATTATTATTATTTTGTGCAGGAGAAAATAAAATCTGAAAGGAAGCAAACAAGAAAACTAAAACAAGCCTTTCTTATTTACAATGAATACAGGTATTTCATTGCATTATCACAACCCCAGTTAACTCCGTCCACCTTCCATCTCACCTCCTCAACTTCTGTAAATATCACATTTGCAGAGTTCAGACACTAGGGGGCGTGTCAGAGACCGAGGCTTGTGTTTCAGGGGCTGATGGTGGAACTGAAATGCTCGAATTGAGCTGAGGAGGCTGTACAGATCCCTAAAATAAAGTTATGGCTGGGAAGGATCCAGAATTTCGTAACAGCACTGATTGGGCCAGTCCTGCCCCAGTCCCGGGTCGACCCCGAGCGGGAGAGAGGGGTTTAGAGGTTGTCCCCGGGCTGGTACTGAGGCTCGGTGGCTGTGAAGTAGTCCTCCAGGAAGGCTTGCAGGTACTCAAAGGTTGGCCGCTCCTCGGCATCCTTCTTCCAGCACTGCAGCATCAGCTCGTGCAGCGAGCTGGGGCAGTCCTGGGTGCACGGCATCCTGTAGCCTCGCTCCACCTGCTCCAGCACCTCACGGTTGTTCATGCCTAAAAAGGAAAACCATGTAGGAGGTGAGCGAGTCCAACTGGGGCTGTTTAGGCAGTTCAATATGACAGCTCACTGGAGATTAGCTGCTTTGATTTCGTCTTGTGACCTTCAGCGTACAGAGGCAGCCATCTCTAAAATCCCACTGGTACCAATCTTTTCTTAACATGTTGAATCTTCACCTTCTTTTTAGTCTAAAATCAAAGCTCGAAATCAGCCCTGGTTGGAGAACTTTTAAGAGATTGGTGGTCTGCTGATCCCAGGTCTGTTGCAGCTCTCTAATGTCCCAGTTAAGATAAAACATCCATGGTCTCCATGGGGGGACTGGAGCCTATCCCAGCTGACTACACACACTCTCACCTAGGGGCAATGTAGAGTAGCCAATTAACCTCATGTGCATGTTTTTGGTATTGTGGGAGGAAGCCGGAGTACCCGGAGAAAACCTACGCAGGCACAGGGAGAACATGCAAACTCCACATAGAAGGACCCAGACCGGGATTTGAACCTGGAACCCTCTTGTTATGAGGCGACGGTGCTAACCACTGCACCACCGTGCTGCCCCACTATCAGAATATTGATTTTTAAATAGCACTGCTAGCACAGCCCAGACTGTAGGGAGCTCCAGATGTGAACGCTGGTCTGAGGTCAGTAGTCAGCAACAGTTTTAGTTGATTTTTCACTGAAGTATGTGAACTATTTTCAACGCGTCGGACTTGAACACAACTGTCAGTAGAATACAGACAACTTTTGCGTGCACATGTGCAAGGAGGCTTCTGTGGTTATTTTTCAACAGTCTGGTGGTCCTTCCACAAAATTTGATTTTTATAGTTTTGATATTGACAGCCTTTCTCCAGTTATAGATACACTTGATATTTACCTTGTGCCTCCAGATGGCTGTAAAAGACTCATCAAAGTAAAGGAAAGGCCCTCAGTACAGACTGCTAACTGCTTGTAAGAATCACTCCTCATAGCCTTATTCTGCCTCGCTAGCACTCTGTGTGATCAGCTAGTTGAAAGCTGCAGAACAAAAAAGCGAAAAAAATAAACAAAGATAAACACTAAGGGCGCATGATTCCGGAGAAGTTGATGTGGGTGTGCCTTCACCAAACAAAGTCAACAAAATATGAAGAAAAAGAATCGCGCTGAGGTGTCTGCCCCGAGTAGGCGGGTGGCAGACGCACTCAGTCTTGCCCCAGAGATCACAGTACTCCACACCCTCTACAGGGCCTCTCCTCCCACTGTGGTGGATGGTGAGTCACCAAGACGTCCAACTGGTGTGGGAGTGGAAACAACATCAGGGATCCCTACCAAACTACCAGTTACAGAGAATGTACTCTATGTGTTCTATATAAACACTGCTTTGAGATAATATAAGCTACACGTGTAGCCCAGAGTGTGGTATGATTTACTGTTCTTTAATCAGGCAAAATTCAGTAGATCCCAGCAGTCTGACTTTGCTGTGACTTGAGGCTGCTTGCGATGATGATGATGATGATAATGATGATCTGTGTATTTAGAATGTGATGTCGCTAAAGTCCTTGTTGGTGTAATGGTCGGGTGTCCCAATACTTTTGTCTATATCAAGTACTTAAAGTAAAGTTTACTTTATGTGAAGACCATTTGCCATGTCCACATAAAATGAAAGAAGTGGAAAACATAGCAGTGTGCCAGTATTTTTGTACTGATAAAGTTACTTAAGACTGAAGTCATTTTTTTTCAGTATCTACTTTTTTTTTTCCTATTCTCATGACTACTTTTACATCTATCATCTATCTGAACAAAGCAACAGTACTTTCATTAAATACACAGTTTGGCTATGACCAGCCCTTGTCCAGGAGCCAAGAGACAGTCTCAGAAGGCTGTTAACACATCTGTTAGCTGGATGCTGCACCCTCAGCTCATTGCGTGCTAACCTTCCTCACCTTCTCCCTGAAGCACAACCAGCCCACCAGCCCCATCTGGACAAACATGTGTTTCCCTCGCTGTGTGGAACTGTGCTCTGAGTACGGTCTGTGGCCTGGCCTGGGCTCCCCCATGATTTCTCTTTTAGTTTCTGCCTGAAATTCAAGTTGTCCCAGAGGCGAGCGGTGCTAATTAAGGGTTATCTCACATTCTGGCAGGCCATGGAAGGTTACCCAAGCATTAAAGAACCTTTTACTCACATAAACAGCAGGAGGGGCTGCCTGTTGTCATAGAGAAAGCTGTGTGTGCTTTGGTAACAAACATACATGAGAGCTTTCTTCTTATCAGGCCGCTTTATTGATGTGCGGCTCAAGGTGAAAATGGCGCCACTCGGAACCTCTGCCGTCTGTTTAACCCTTCCCTCTCCTCACCTGGGTAAGGCACCCGACCCTTGGTGACCAGCTCCGTCAGTAAGATGCCAAACGACCACACGTCGGACTTGATGGTGAACTTTCCGTACAGCGCGGCCTCCGGGGCGGTCCACTTGATGGGGAACTTAGCACCTATAGGAGAACAGATGACATAATGAAGTGAACTCATCTGCAAGTCCAATCAGTTTACTTTGTCGTGAAGACAACAAAAAGTATTTCCATTATTTGTGATGCAAATGTATGAAAGTCACCCCTAATATTTCATGACCGTTTCATAGCACTAAAGATGACAAGGTGACAAAGTATGAACACATCTTCGAGGTGTGAGTCCTACAGTTGAAAAGAGCCACTCTGATATCAGCCACAAATCCACAAACACTAATGTGAAGAAATTAACATTAAAAGTGTAACTATTTGCTGTGGTAATGCTGAGTTCAAAATTCACAACACCTGAAAGCAACAGATTGACTATTTCATTTGGCAAATTCAATGGTAAGGTTCCAACATTTCTGCATTTATAACTGCTTATAACTGATGACACTGCGTAATGTGCGTGTTAGAACAATCTACCTGCAGGCTGAAACAACACCTTTAGATGGCCTGCGTAATCCGGCTAAACAGGCCTGTTGTAACCATGGCAACTCCAGTTGCATGACAGAGTAAGACAAACCCAGCGCTTCAGCTTACATTAACTACATTAGGCTTGGCTTGATTTCGGACAAAGAAAACAGCTGTCAGTGGGGTTAAGTTGCTACGCTCTGTGACTTGAGTCTACGTGGAAAAGTTGAGGAAACAAATCAAAGCTCAGGCTTTTAATCTCAGTCGCAAACACTGCTATTACGTTGGGTTACTTACAGAGCAGCGTCTGCCAGTTATAAAAGAGAGGTCAAACTTCGAAAATAAGTGTGTCGCAGAATTATTTCATTTGTCAAAGAGAGAAAACTCTCAGGAAAGATGACAAGAATTTTCTGAGCACAGACAAACAGCATCAAAAAGCTGTAGTGAGCTCACACTAACCATCAGGGAGATGAACATTTACAGGATACTGGGTTTGACACAGTCATTTAACCTGGTTATTGACCACAGTAGCATCTGAAAACCATCTTTTCTGCGTTCTTTTGGACATTTTATTCTACTTATAAACCAGTAGAGAGATGGCAGGGGCAGAGAGATGATTTCTGACCTCTGATTTACTGCCTTCACCTCTGATTTTTTAAAAATACGTTCCATATTGTGCTCAGTTGTTGCACTCAATCCCCACTGAGAAAAACAACCAAACCAATCAGAGCCACAATCTATTATAAAATTTAGTGGTGACGAGTGCGGATGGGAAAGACACAGCTGCACGGGCCCATTTACAGAAACTCCTGAAACAACATGTGTTTCAGGATTTTCTCGCAGTAACGCCTTGTTGCCTTCATAACTCACCATAGATGTGGTCTTCATAAGAAGCGTTACTAAAAATCATCTTCTGGAGCCGTAAATCATATCTTGTGACCTTCATCTGTGAATGGAACGGCTCAGTTCTTTCTCTGACAACAGAGGTTTTTAACCCAATGAACGAAGCACTTCATCTACTGGCACAGTAGAAAACCTGAAAGAAACCCTGTACTTGTACCCGGAATTTTACATAGCATTTCCAACATCACGAATAAACCCTTAAGTGCTGCATATTTCTGTGAAAAAAACTGACCCCTAGCAGGAGCTGCTGCAGCGTCTGCATGGGCTGAAGTGATACAAGCCATTCTGATGTGGGCCTCCCGCAAATTTCAACCTTGACCTAATGCAGACCTCGGGTAAGTGAATGTGTGTGGGTGTGCGTTTAACAACACGCGTGCATGTGTGAGGGGAGCGGGTAGCCCCCACCTTGCCGAGCGGTGTACTCATTGTCTTCGATGAGACGGGCCAGGCCGAAGTCGGCAATCTTGCAGACCAGGTTGTCTCCCACAAGGATGTTGGCGGAGCGCAGGTCTCTGTGGATGTAGTTCATCCTCTCGATGTAGGCCATGCCGGCGGCCACCTGGAGCACAGCACAGTGAGCACGGCTACATCAACATAAAAATGTTCTGGTATCATTTCTGCTGAATACTGCCACTGATATTAACTTACATACTTTAATAAAAACATAAACAAGTTGCAGGAACAGAAAATCAGGGAAGTTTCAGTCAGGAGATTACAGACTAGATCAAACATGAAGCTTTTTGATCTAAGTATACCTGTGCTGCCATGTCCACCAGGTTTGGCAGCTTCAATGCTCGTCCTTCTCCATCCTTCAAGAAATCCAGCAGGCTTCCTACAGCAGACAGAAAGAGATGTCTGATGTCAGTCCACGCGCACATTGAGACACTGAAGACACAGTCTGTTTGTCTTTGATCCACCAGCGAATCAGGGGTTCTCTTATTTCCCCTGTACTTTACAGGAACTGACTGCATTTCCGCATTTACCCAACACATGCAATAAGCTGACAACTGAATGTTTTGGAGACATGAGCTTTGTAATTTGTCCTGTCATTTCTACTTTATCTTGTCAACAACAAAGAGAGTTAGAGGGTAAATACAAGATTGAGGAACTTTATGATCACCACAAACACTTAAGACGTTCCTAATATTTCACACTGGATCTGTTGCAAACACATTCTCCTCTCCAACTTAAAAGGCTGGCCTACATGTGGCAGTCTCTGCATGCCACAGCCGCAGTGATGCACATCAAAGTTTCCATTCTTGCATTCTCTGGTGTTTAATGTGCGTCCACAGCTCTTTCTTGTGGGGTTTCTAAATTCCACTATTTTTTGAGGATTGTTTTGAAGGCCTTAATCATCTTGAGTCTCTTTCAAACAAAGGGTACCACAACAGCTACTATAATTCTGACTGGAATGGAACAGAAACACTTCAATCAAAAACATTTTCCAAAGCCTACATCCATAGTTGTGTGCACAACTACATCAACAGCAGCAGAGTGCTTTAGATTTAGACCATTTTATATTCTTCACTGTTTTTCCTATTGCGGCAACTCAGGTCAAATAAAGCAAAGGGTTAAACACTAATCCTGTTCACTTTTCAATGGACCTGAACTGACCTATCAATGGACAGTTGGGCTGTCCATTGATAGGTCAGTCCATCTACTATCTAACACTTTCTTATCTTACCGGCACTGTACAATCACCATCCCAGCTAAGACCCAATAAGCTGGTTGGTTTGAGTGAATAGGTAATAATGAGTTTGAGCAGTTTTGTTGTGTAAAGCTTCAGGCTCAGGTCGGGTCAGGGTTTTATCATTTCAAAATGTAATTTAGAGAGAAATGACTGTCTTTCTCTGACTGTGCCATTGGTCTTATGTGTTGCTAGTAGACATACAATATCCATGGTGTATATCAGCACCCAAACTTTTGGAATAGCCTGGCAAGCTAACAGTAACGGGTGAGCTGTAGCAAAGCTTTGGGGTCCCAAGTAAGGTTCAGGTCTCAAATAGCAGTGCCAGTCTGGACCAACTGAGTTATCCCTTAAAGGTTCAGATTTATCCCAGGTTCTGTCCTAAGCTACACAGTCCTACATTTTGTTACAGCTTTCTACAGTTGAAGAGAATTTATGAAAGTGCATAACAAAAAATGCAAAAACTTTCACTGAAGGCTTTTACAAGGAAGTGCATGCATCTCGTCTCTTTCTGTCTGTCTACCTTTGCCCATGTACTCTGTGACGATGTAAATGGGCTCCTCAGACACAACGGCGTACAGCTGCACCAGTTTGTCGTGGCGGAGTTTCTTCATGATCTGAGCCTCCTCCAGGAAGGACTCGGGGGACATGGTGCCAGGCTTCAGAGTCTTCACCGCCACTTTCGTGGTGCCGTTCCACGTTCCTGGCACACGCACACACATGCTGGCATCAATACAGCAGGAACACTGATTCATATTCAAATCACATCATTTCAAAGTCAGACTTGACAACCCTGTCGCCTAACCTGAAGAGATGATTGGCGGCTGAGAGTTGACTGTCGTCAAAAACAGGGTAAAGTCTTGCTTTGAAAGAACAGTGAGGTAAACATGCAACACAGAATGAGATCAGGAGGTACTATGAGAGTCAGCTCATCAGGTTGTGCTGAGGGATAATTAAATGGGTAAGAGATTTAGAGTGGACCTTGATTTGAAATGGCTTTTAAAAGTCAGAAGGGGGATCCAGCTGGGCTTTGAGAACCACAATACACTGGAGCAGATAATCCTATGTAGGATGATTAACAAAAGCTAGCCTGTAAGCTCCTCACTGGTCACATGCCAGCTACTGTCACACAGCACGGCTATGCCACCAGTGTGCACTGCCCCAGGCTACTGTGTAAGAACATGCATAATAAGATATGGATCACTGTAATCACTGCAACATAGCAATACTCCTTTTATCTCATTCTGTGACAATAATGGATGCAGGAATATTAGTAGTGACCCAAAAGGAGACAGAACCCATCAGCTAACATTTGGTCTACATGTTTTTGCAGGGGTTGAGGATTTGATTAAAGGGTAAGCTCATAAATCAGAGTATGCTTCTTTAGTGATGCAGCTGTGCACATTTGAAAGTCGGGATTGAGCGGGTGATGGTCACCTGCCGGACTGTGAGGTACTACAATCCCAGAGGCTGGGCGTCATCTGTTCTCGGTATCTGATAAGAACACACAACCTCAAGTTCTGCAGTATGGAAGTCCAAAAAGGCAAACACTAAATATTGGACAACAATAACACCACCAATAATAACAATAACAACAATAACAATAATGAACATAAGAAACTCTCATTTAGCTTCTATGTGGGCCAGTTTATGTGTTTTATTGACAATGGTGACTTTAGCTTACATGCTAATAATGGTCCTTTAATCAAGTCAAGTGGTCAAGTGGGTTTTATTGTCGTCTCAGTCATATACAAGTACACATTGAAATGAATCTATGCTTCCCCAGAAACAATTTGGTGCTACATCTAACACTTTAGAAAGACAGCGAGACAGGACAAGACAAGAGCCTATGCACAATCTATAATCTAAATATACACATTTAGAACACAAGACTAGTGGCAGAACTGTTTTTTTTGTAGATAAAGTTCACAGTTGAAGAGTAGTTGAAGTGTATATAAATATATAACTAGCAGTACAATATATAAATATCAGCAAAAAGTATATATAAATATATGAATAGCAACAAAGATGAATATATTATATGGAGAGTATATGCAGTATGTGTAAAGTACTGTATATATAAATATATAAATAGCAGCAGGGAGAAATATATGTAGAGTATATAATATATACAAAGTATATGCAGTGTATGCAGAATATATATAAATATATAGATATATAAATAGCAGCAGAGAGAAAGTGCAATTGTGCTTTTAAGTGCAGTGTGCAGCTTAAGGCAGGAGTTATTCAGCAGTCTGACTGCTTGGGGGAAGAAGCTTTTTCCCATTCTGGATGTGCAGGCAGTGATGCTGTGGTACCTTGTGCTACATGGCAGTAAGGAGAAGAGTGCATGGGAGGGATGTGTGGTGTCCTTGATAATGCTTGTGGTTTTGCGCAGACACCGGGTGTTGAAAAGGTCCTTGAGGGAAGGAAGAGAGGCTCCAGTGATTTTTCTGCTGTCCTCACAATTTGCTGCAGGGCCTTTCGGTCTGCAGCAGTGCAGTTGCCAAACCATGCTGTGATGGCGCTGCAGAAGATGCTCTGGATAGTCCCCCTCTTGAATGTTGTCAGGATAGGGGCCGGGAGATGGGCTTTCCTCAGCTTCCGCTGAAAGTACAGACGCTGCTGGGCTTTCTTAGTGATGTGTGTGGTGTTCAGAGTCCATGTGAGATTGTCTGTGATGTGAAAATTTGTACTCTGGACAATCTCTACGGGAAGGTTGTTGATGCACAGTGGAGTGTATGCATACGGAAATAGCAGTAATGCAGAAAAATAAGCACCATTTAGCATCTAAACTTTTTGTCCAAGTGCTTCAGCTAGCTGTCTAACTAGCTATGAAGCATGCAGAACGTAGAACGCTGACATCAGGCACCGTACATTTCACCAGAGGATATTTGTTTGCTAGCTACTTTAGCAAGACAAACTGCATGTTTAAACTGTAGATGAGCAGCAGGCTGTAGCCTGTAATGCCATTAAACAAAATACTGAAAAGTAGAAACTTCTCAATTTTGGGTATTTTGTTTCTCTTAAAAGAAGCTACAGAATATATATTTCTACGTTGTAGCAGAAAAAAGTCACGTAATTTAACTCGAGATGTCACACGGGGCTTAGGCTTTTTGTCCTATTTATCAATACTACCTTCAATATTTATTTAATATTGACCATTTTGGAGTCCCATATTGCAGAACATATAACAGCAAAACCAAGTTTGTTTTTATGAACAGGGTTAGGGTTAGGGTTAGCTTACCGTAAAACACATCAGCAAAACATCCTGTCCCCAGCTTTAGTTCCAACACAAGAGCTTCTCTGTCGATCTCCCAGGCATCATGACTCAAGCCCACAGTGTCAGGGATGTAGTTTATACATACGCCCGTTAAATTAAAGCACAAACCATCTGCACTCTCTACAGGGGGAGGGAAGGCAAGGCACACAGGGTTAACTACCAGGGAGAGGAACATGCAATGAGGTACATGGAAGGGAGCCATCTTTATTCTGAGAGCAGAGTCTCCTGACATTCTGGATGTTTTTCCAGATGATTTTGGAAGGGAGGGCCACAAAACACAGGCATCTCCCTGGCTAAAGCCCCAAACTGAGGATTACCAAATTTTCCTGCCCCATTTTCTCATTTGATCCCCTCCCTTTCAGGCTTCCAATTCTTTTTGCTTGTGTTTTGGTCTGGTGTCTCTGCTGGCTCAGTGTGGTCCCTTCTGTGTGTCCTCTTCTTTACAGGAGGCGACTGGATCCATACCCATCCAGACCTCCCCAAACTGCCCGTTCCCAAGACGCTTGATGAGTTGCAGCGACTCCCGCGGGATCTCCCACACGTCTTTGGTTTTGACCGACAGGTCGGCGAGGCGGGGCATCCCTTTGTGACAGGGAACCACTAAGCGACAGCAGAGCCCGGCGGCTCGGTCTATAGATGCCCCATAGCGATGCACAGATAAGAGCATAGAGAGAGATGCATAGAGAGTTAGCAGAGCATTCCACAGAAGAGCGGGAAGCCTGGAAGCAAGACAAGACTACAATCAAGGACAACAAAGAGCTGAGTAAACATGAAAGCTGAAAATCAGGGTTTTGCACTTCCTGGATGGCGCGCAAGCAGTAATCAGTCTAATGTGCTCTCAATGATCATTACTGATTATCAAACCAACTGGAGTGCTGCCAGCTTGTACAAATCTCAGCACACATAAAACACAACTAGGAATTTATCGATAGGATCCAGTGAGACAGAGGTGCTGACACACTCCTAACACCTTAAAGCGTTAGTCTTCTAAACATGGAAAGTGCTACTCAACCTGTGAAAACCAGCTGTATAATATCTTCTGTGGAGGAACACTGTCAAGTCTGTAAAAATATCCCTGATGATGTCATGAGATTTTTTAGCTTGGCTTGGAGTCTACAACCTGCATTACAAACTGCCTGAATTAGGCATGGAGGCACTATTGAGTTGTATTATGGAAAGTGTAGGATGAAATATTTTTGGACCACTGACCTATATTAAGACATAACATCTGAGGCTTGAATCTTGTAAGTCCAAACAGGCTGAACACTATTTTATTCTGTGCGGGACACTAAATAAACCAATATGGCTGGATGATGTAACTTAGCAGTTAGGTTGAGGTTCTATATTATTGCTCACTTTGCCTAATGGCATCTACGGCTTGCGCACACTTTACGATAATGACAGTAATTTATGTAAAGTGATAACTCCGGTGTTCAGTCACTCATGTGGGAAATGTGCATACACTTGTGGTTAAACATCAAGACTGAACACAGGGACTTTGTGCACCATGAGAAGCACTGATGACCATGAAATCAACCACCTCTTGCTTTTACTCCGGAGGAAACTCTCATGTTTGCCTGTGATTGATTAAACCAGTGGATTAGGGCTGAGTTTTCCATTTGTACTTCAGTGCTGTTATCTAGTGAGAGGAACCCCCCCAACAATACTACAGGGAAAAGGTAACACCCCCCCCCCCCCCCAAACTGCCAGTGATAAGTCCCCAGGTTGTTTGCCCTGGGCAGTAAAGACAAGATAAAGGCTTGCATCTCACCCATAGGAGTGTTGAACTTGCAACTCAGCCATCAAAGCCCATTTGGGTCACCTGCTTGCTGCCGTAGCTGCTCCGCTCACACATCAATACAGCTCTATGTTCGCTCTGTCATAAAATCTGTCAATATGTGGACTGTATTCACACACCATGCACAAAAACAGTCGGCGTTTCTTAGAAAGGTGCGGCAGCTTCAGATGATGAATTTCATGGTTTGATCAGACTCAATGGTCCATCCACATCAGAGTTTATTTTATTTTATTTTAATCTGTCTGTGCAGTTTTCATTTCTAACTTTGTAAGTAAGAACATCTGAAATTTTAACATAGCATTTCAGAATTTTGACTTTCCAATAACATACAAATGATAACAAAAAGTAAATATCTCAGTACAAATGTTAGGCCTTGATGTTCAGTTCATCTGGTTGCCTTTTCACTATAAAGCATAATAGTTTTTTTGTGTACTATAAACAAAGGTAACATTAGTCACCATTAAGTACTGGTCATACCAAACCAAGAGCCTGTCAGTGTACTGAATTTAGCAAGACTGCTTATGAATTGGACTTTTTATTTGAAAAGGAAGAATGGGTCAAACATAGCAGTCTCACACTGAATACAATCCACATTCAGAATTGCAGAGTAGCAGATTCTCAAGGCCGCATGCGTTGCTCCTTTGACATCCTTTCAGTTACATCTGAGTAACAGCTACATTGCATGATGCTAAACATGCTCTTTGGCTCTTTAAAGAGTAGAGTAAAACAGAGGAAAGCAAAAAGCAATAAAAGCACAAGCCCTGAAAAGAGTCAAGGTTATTTGCAAAGACGTTGTCGGCTCCATACGTCATTGAGAGCGGTGATAAAACGTAGATGGACTGTTAATGTGCCATGACACAAACACGTACAGAAAATCCATGGTGTTGATTTTAGGGCTTAAACATCAATACATCAATGTGCCAACTAGAGCGTGACAGGAAAAATATCCTTTTCTCAGTAGGAAGAGACAGCAATATACAAAAGAGACACGAAAGAGGACAAAACTAAGAAAGAAATGGATAGAAACATACAGAATATATGCAGTGCAAGTAAAGGACAATAACTGCAGTCTCATCCTGTAAATGTGATTATCAGATATGCGTGACAGCAACACAGATGCAGCAGTCACGCTGCTTTAAAAAAGTGCCTTTCTACTTTAACTATAAGATCATGTTTCTTGTTCACTGCTCAATGGCGCTGAATTAAAGGTTAATCTAAACCAATACATAGACACATAGGCACAAACAAGATAGCAAATGCAACTAATGTGACACAGTAGATTTCCATTTCTTTCTATTTGTGCCTCATGGTAAGTGCCACCTTTAATTCCACTATGTGAAAATGTGCTGGCAGACCAGATGCAATTATAGTGTAACAGTGTCTGCTTAATGCATTCTGGATCAATTCAAGGAAATGGATACTGGACAGAAGAGTATGAAACTGCTATTTGGGTTTGTGCAAATGGGGCCGCGCACTGTCTCCATCGTAACAAATCTCTCTATGGCAACATCTGTCTGTTTCCCTTTTTCACTGAGCGCGTGCAGTGCAATCCTTCATATATTTTTATCCTGGGTCATATTGCAGCCAGACCACTGAGGGGCAGTGGTGATTTTCAGGCTAATTTACATAGCATATTCTTTCAGCGCTGTAGGTCTTAGACTGCAAAGGGCAACAACTTTGTGTCATCATTACCATAAAAATTTTTTTCAAGGTTTGTATTGCTGCAGTTGATTAAATTAAATTAAACTACAGAGGCTGGGTATGGTCAAGAGCTTAAAAGCCAGATACAAAAAGTTAAAGTAAGAAACATTTCATGCCGTATTCACATGGAGTCAGGCAGACAATAAATCAGATATCATTTTTTCATTTTCATTTTTTTAATCTAATACACTTTCCGTTCCTGCCATTGTGTCCAGGAGACCTGAACGGCAGCATTACTGCCAAGGTGTCAGGGATTTCTACGTAATTCAGTCACTCCAAAAGTTCAAGGTTTCTCAAGTGTAAAGCTTTCTAATGCAGCTTTAAGTCCGGCTTGAATTTACATGCCCTTAATGTCTGTATTTGCTGCAGTGTGTGCGTGTGTGGAGTGAAAGCTGAAAATGAACTAGAATAAAAAATATTAAAAGCTAAAATTAACTGACTAATATCAACTTGATGAAATCCCAAAATGAACCAGAATATATCAAAATAATGAGGATGTGTCCTGAAGTGAACCAGAATATGTCCTAAAATTGAGAATTTGAGAACCGAGAATTTCCCCACTGTGGGACTAATATATAATTAGTCTAATATATCTTACCTAAGATAGATCGATCTTAAAGCAAAACACATTCTGTTAGCCTCTACAAACAAAAATTGTGTTATGTAGTACTGTTCAGTCTGAACAGCAGTTTAAAAGTGATTTAAGAGCTTGGTGTTTATACCTGAGTAGTGCTGAACCAGCTGCTGCAACGTGTCAAACTGCGCCCTGGTGGTAATATAGTAGCCGCCGCTGTCCAGTTTGCGGATCTTATAATGCTTGACGTGGTCACCTTTCACATCATCCCAGTCCCGTATGGACAAGGAGAAGGCACCTGGAGGAGATGAGGGGTTGAGTGACTGAACATCAGGAACTAAATGATGACTTCAATCAGGAAACGTGATCAAAAACTAAGAATATGACCAAACATTCAGCACTCACTTTAAGGGCTTGACATTTGAATACGTGGCTAACCCTGTGGCTAATACACTGCTGCTTCACAAAAGCCATGTGGGAAATTATGAGAGCTCATAAAAATTCCACAGCCTCTACTCATAATTAAACTCTCAGGCTGATGTGAATGTTTCTTTTTCTTAAGAGGTAATGAACGTGTTATGGCATGAATACACACACACTTACACTCACAGTCACAGAGGTTGATAGAGTAAGTGTGTATGGTTTTACCCTTTGTGGTTTCACTCTCCCGGATGAGATAGGTTCCTCGAAGGTTGCCAGTGGACAGCAGCTGCCTCTCTGCATCCTTACGGCCCAGTTTGCCAAAGTACCAGCTGCAATTACAGGAGAAAACAGCACGTTTAGAGAACTATGAACCATTTCCTGCACTTCCATGAGCCGTCAGAGCGTTTCTGAAGGTCAGTAGAACGCAGAGCCAGACAATCCTGCGCACAGGAAAAGTCACACGTAGTCATTGAAGCGAATAGTTGTTGACCTTACACGTTGGTCATTATTTTTCTGACGTTAGGTCCCATAATATATGCACCATGGTGTTTTGAATCAGGCCAAAACGACTGCACAAAAATAACACATAACACAACATTATATAGCTTACAAGACCTAATGATAAAGAGCAATTTCATCTTAGTTTTCCAGCTGTTTGTTTAGTAATGAAATGTTATGGAGGAACATTTTACTTCAGGGTGTCATGTTACCTGCAGTCCTGACTGTGGCCACTTACACACTGTTATTACCCTGAACATAAATCCAAATACAGACTTCCTGACTTTATCTTATAAGGCCAACATTTCCAATTGGCAAGAAATACATGTATTCATAATTGTAAATGACAGAACAAAATGTATTGGGTATACTGCTGTGACCTTTACTGAGCACATTCATACTCTCCAGATGAAGAGCAATTATCATTCCGGACACTCATTTCTCCTTGTCTTCAGGGCATCCTCAGGTTAAAAGTCACATTTTTAGCTCCACGATGGCTGTAACATGATGACTAGCAAAATTGCCCAGAGGGCTCTTTATTCTACTCAACGCAGCCACTAGGGACTGCTAGTGGGGCTTTACACTTATAGTTTTGTTGTAAATAGGTCATGTCTTTTTCCGTAGCGTTCTGACTCAAACTCATCAACTATCCTGTCATTCGGACTGTGACTAGCTAAAGGCCTGCTGCCTTCATCCCTGCAGATCTGTGTGTATGTGATTATGCACCTAGAAAAACCTTTTTTTCTATTTTCTCAACTGGACTGAAACTACACTGAGAGAAAATATGAGTAGTTTGACACCAAAGTGTGTATTTCACAGAAGTAGTTTTGTGTACCTCTTATATGTTTTGATCCTAGTATGATTCAGTGAGCTTATAATAAGATTCTGTGTTGCTGTGAATCTTTATTCAGAAACCTTATTCTGACTCAAGAGACAGGCGGGTTTGGGGAAGGGGGTGGAGGATTCAGGTCTGTGGCAGCAGTTAATGTTAAACACCCAGACAAAACCACATACAGGATGAGGCAGATTAAAATACTTGTGTTTCCTCATTCTTTTCCATTCATCATAAGTCAAAGTGAAGCTTGATGGTTTATGAGTATGAACATTTTCATGTTAAAAATATGTTCACTCAATGAACTGTTGAAAAAAAAAAAAAAATCTCCCGTCAACTTGAATATATTTACCCTACATCCTGGCTGACATTTCAAATTCTAAATCCATCTCTTTATAGTGTGATATATAAAAGTCATTTTATCAGGCAATGCAGGAAACTGTTGGATGATGACGACTTTTTCTCCTGAATTTCAGTCCTCAGAACTTCTAAGTCTGCATATGTGCAACTGACAGTGTGCGGCCTCGCGTCCACTAATCTCGAGCTGCTTCAGAGCGTGTCCTAGATGAAAGTCACTAGTACTGGACACACACACACACACACACTCTACTTACTCCTCAGCCTGGATGGAGTCCACTGGAGCGACGTAATTACTGGGAATGTAGCCGCTGCCACCGGTGGTGAGCGAGCGAGCGTCCCACCAGTCCCCTTCACTGGAGAAGGGAAGAAAGAGAAAAAAGAAAAAACAGAAGAAGCATGTTAATGTACTTTATTTTAGCTGACATGTTCTATGCCACTGACTGCATCAAAGTACAACTTTAGTTTGAATTGCTCCATAATATAGTCCATATGGAGAACATATGGGGTCAAGGCAGATGGCCGCCCATCTTGAGCTGGGGTCTGCTCCGAGGTTTCTGCCTTCTGAAAGGCAGTTTTTCCTCACCACTGTCTCCAAGTGCTTGCTCACGGGGGAATGTTGGGTTCTCTGTATTACAATTTAATTAAAGAGTTTGGTCTAGACCTGCTCTAATTGGAAAGTGTCATGAGATAACTTTTGCTGTGAACTGGCGCCATATAAATAAACTGAACTGAATTGAAAAAGTGCGTCTGTAGTGAGTAAAGCAGAGGGTGACATGTGGATACAGAAAAGCCTGCCAGCTAGGGGTCGATCGAATAATTATTACTGCTATCCCCCCCCCAATGCAGATAAAATGAATTAATTTAAAAATACTGTGACGCGCCACCCCTCTCTGTCACCTTGCTGATGTCCCGCCCACAACACTATCTGACTGATTACATGTCATGAGTAATAGCCTGTCAACACTACTGTGCTCCGGTGAGTGAATGGTGCTGTGTTATGCAGGGGAGGCAGCACATCCTCTACACTGAAAAAACTACAACATTATGCCCTCTTACTTTGTTTTCAGTGGTTTGAGTAGTATTAGGGACGGTGCAGACGGAACTTAACAACAGCCTTGTTGCCTTGCCTTGTATGTTGATGTTTATACATCATGTTAACAGGTGAGTCTTATGATGTAATAGAGCTGCATCTAAGGCCTGTGTTATCCATCCGGTTATCAGAAAAGAAAAACAAAAGAAAAGCTAAAGATAAGATAAACAAGACAACCAGATGGCATAGACACAAATGGTCTGGCAAAACTACCTTTTGCAACAAAATATCAAAAAGCACAAACACACACACACACAACCAGCTGCCATTAAAGTCGACTAAACACAAACACCTCTCATTGTTCATACTCCAAAATATCTGAACTCTACATATTTTATCAAAATGGATAACAGTTGTTAACAGTTGTTATTATTGCCTTTCTTTCAAAGAGTGAGATGAGAGAACTGGTATCAATCTGTGTCTGTGTGATAAACTCAGATTTGCAGTCAGGATGTGGTTAGAGTAGCTCAGTGGAAGCAGCTAGCCTAGCCTTTGTCCAAAGTGAAAACAACAGCTGACATGGACTCTAAATTTCCTGTAACCTTTAGCAGCAACTTGTATCTTGTCTAACCTGTATAGAAAGTCATATTAAAAGCCAAGCTGTGGTTGTAGAGGCAGAGCTATCCTATGTAACAACATCTGGCTGCAGTATTACAGTTCAACTACAAATACATTAGCGGCAACATGTAGCTCATTCTTGAAGTATGTATTCTTATGTTTACTAGACTTTTCTAGGCTGCTGTAAATACTAACACGCCATCTACAGTATGTCTCGTTCATCTTTTTGTTTAGCTTTAGCTAGTTTCGCTTTTCTTCCAGCCTTCACAGTATGCTAAGCTATACTAACCACATCCTGATGCCAGCTCAGTCTTTAATGTACAAATGTGACTCTGATCTCACTTGGGAAAAAAAAAAAACAGCATGTACAGGTATTTTGCAAAATGTTAAACTGTTTCAGACTTTTCAGTTTGACTTTTCCTGGCTCTGTTGTGTCAGCCTGTGCACATTAGCAACACATGAACTGTATTTTAGCCACTTTGAAAAAGGGTTTCTGCTAAATGTGAAAAAGTGAAAAAAGAGCAGAGGAAGGGAGGAGAAGCTTCTTAAAGACCTCTTAGCCCGCGTGCCCACACAGCCATTACTGTCTTCCTCTGATGTCCTCACTGTGCCTCCAACTCTTTCATCTGTCCACTCACTCAGCTACTCATCTTCCACCTTCTTCCCTATCTAACATTTCTAATATTTCATTTTTCTTCCTTTCATATTCTCACTTTCGGATGCACTTTGGGTTTAAAAGTCCATCACACCTCCTCTTCCTTGTATCTCTCAATTTTAAAAGCCAAGGTTCCATTTATTTGGTCACATTCATTTGACGTATTTGGACTGTTTGAGTTGCATCAGCATGAGGAACTGAACTTTAAAATGCATGGAGATTCATTCAGAATGAGCCACAATATTGACATTAGACAGATTTTAGAAAGGACTGGAAAGTTTAGTAGCTAACTGTGAATTCCCACACGGGGATACCACTAAAATGGCAATTTTCTATTCCAGCATGACTGTGCCCCAGTGCACAAAGCAAAGTCCCTAAGGACATGGTTAGATGAGTTTGGTATGGCAGAATTTGCCTGGCCTGCACAGAACCCTGACCTCAACCCCATCTTTGGGGTGAGCTGGAACAGAGACTGTGAGCCAGTCCTTTTTTGTAAAACATGAGTGCCTGACCTCACAAAAACAAAAACTTTGCACAGAAAACACTCCAAAAAACACTCCAAAATGTTGTGGAAAGCCTTCCCAGAAGAGAGGAAGCTGTTACAGCTGCAAAGCCGTCTGTGTACCGTATTTAGAATGTGATGTCATTTAAGGCCCTAATGGTGTAATGATCAGGTGTCCCCATACTTTTGTCTATATAGCCTATTTCCAGCACAACTAAAATGTATAGACGGAAGACATAAAAGTAAAAACATGTCTGATGAAGTGTCACAATACCACTCTCATGGCGGGTTATAAAAAGCCTGAGCTGAATGCGGCACCTTATAAACATTCAGGAATGGAGGCCTGTTTCCAAGAGGATGCCATCACAAAACAAAAACAGTGCCTTCTGTCAGCTGAGGCAGTGGTGCTGGGATCTCTAGTGGCGCTGCTTCGTGAGAGCCCCGCCTGCTTGGGCATCTGTCAGTCATTTCTTGCCAGCTCTAACAGCAGACGAGGGTTTTAGGCTTTTACCTCTTTTGTCCAGCAGGGGTCAGTGTGGACAGCTGGAAAAAGCCCAGTCCACACTTTGAGGGCTGGCTGAGGCAGTACGGTATGAGCGGAGGGAGGGGGGTGGAGAGGAGATGAGAGAGGAAGGGTGGGGGAGAAGGGGTGATGCTGATGTGGTCCATGCTGAGGAGGAGGAGAGACAGAGGAGGAAGAGGAGGCTCTAATGACGGTGTCTTCCTGCTCTGGCCGAGGCCCAGCCGGGGCCAAGGTGTGTCGAGGAATGTGCGAGAATGGCTTGGACAGGATGCTCACTGGGTGTGGTGAGGAGGAAGACTGCCCTTGCTGTGCCAAAGGCTGAAGTGATAAGGGAGCCAAGTACAGTACAGAGTTTCATAATTCATCAGGAGCTCATTTTTTACCTTTTGTGTTTGAGATACTGCATGTTTGTGTGGAAGCAAAGGAAAGGCATTGATGAACAAACAAAAACTAGTTCTGCATTTAATTAGCATTAGGCTATAATTTCCACTTGGGACATGTTCTGTGCTTCCTTTGACCTGAATTTCACCTCTAAGGCTACAAACCGGCTGCCCTTCAGAACTGTAGCCTGAATTTGAGAAATACTGAGCTCCTGATTCACCAAAACACTCCACCAACACTAAAAAGATACCTTTTCCCCCTTTAATATCCTGTGAGGTTTCTTGGAAAGAAATATGTAATTTGGCAGAAATTGTAAGGAAAATAAGAAAAATTAAACTTAAGTAAGTTATTCAATTATTATTGGAAATGTTATTCTTCATATGTCTGTTTAATTGTGTGCTTGACTCCTTCAGTTATGCCAGCAGTAACTTGGAATTAATTATAATTTATTGCCAGCATAACAACTGACTCAGTAACTCCACTCTCTACAAATTAAATTGCTAACAGGAAATTGTTCTGACATTATTAGATAATAAAAGTAAATGTTACAAATTGTTTTCACCCTTTGCATTTTTTCATGTTTTACGTAAGTTGACTGTTCAATTATATTTTCCTTAAATTGCATCTCCCAAAGTGGAGCTGTAAATGCTGTTTCACAGGCTTCGCCTTAATTCCAAGTAAAGAATTCTTCAAATTTAAATGTCTTCAATCTACAAATAGTGGGATCAGTCACAGTTTCCCAGACCTCAACCTCTGCACTATTCCTCCACTGACCTGGTGGGTGGAGGTTGCTGCACATGGGAAATAGATCATTTCATCTACATTTTAACTTAACAGCTGTCAGCGTGTAATATTATCAGTCTTTGCATTTGTGTCTTTTCTCAGTGAGGATGTTTGTATAGACTGTAATTAGTTTTGATAAATGAATGTTTGGCTTTCTGGCTGGCTTTTTGGGCATATGTAATAACATGAAAATGTATTTACAGTTTAGCCTCAGTTTCTATCAGCATAAAGCATTTTTATATTCTAAAGAAAACAGCAGTTGCTTGCATAACAGGAAATTTATGCTCATGGTATAAATTCTGAGAATATTTATGTTACAGAAGGGTTTCAGTTTTTTTTTTTTTTTGCATGTTTTTGCCCTTTGAGTAAAAATCACATCTACTTTACATCACAGATTGTCTCACTGCACAACCAGATGCTGTTCTTAAAAATTCTAAAGGATGTTTTTCAACATTTCAGTGAAATGAATAGTCAGACGCTTGCTACACTTGTGTCATCCATCATAGTAAACATAACACCAACAGTATGATTTTTTCCCATCAGCCTAAACTAATGCTGCATCAAACAACAGTAATGAAGACCTGATGTTCACTGTGAGGGATTAGAAAGCTCAAGCAACTTTCAAGCAAGTACACTGTGTTACCTACTTACTATACTGATATTAATAGCATTCCCATAATATTCGTTTTGTGTCTTTTGAAGAACACCAAAAAATGACTTTATTTTGAAACTAAACTTATGCATTACACTTAGTTATCCAGAATCCACTCTATAATATTGTGCAATCCTGTGCAGTGATTAGGGTGATGTATTAGTCTGGCAATAAGATCCCTGTCATGATAGAGGAGTTATGATTTGATATATTGCCTTGTATGGTTTCATAGGCCTGTGTCGTTTGTGTTCATGCTATGAGTGGAAGAGTCAAAATGACCAAATATAACACGACTGTCTAAAGTCAGGGGTTTAAACACGCCACAAAATGAACCATAGCCACAAATCTTTGCAAGTAAACAATTAATTAAAAATTGAGTGTTTCTGAGAATCAATACAGTATCATAGAAGAGAATATTGTGATATTCGAGTGTAACAGTATTTTCTTACAGCTACATACGATTTTTTGCTGTAATGGAGCAACAGTAGGCCTCTGAAGCACTGCACATTACATGCACCAAGCAGCCAAATTACAATGAAACCTAAAGGAGAACAGAGTCAGAGCACAGACCCAGCAGTCTCCCTGCCTCCTCAAATGTCACAGCACCGCTGCAGAAACACAAACAGAAAGGCAGCTGAGGGTCACGCCAGCAGGCTGACACACAGCCTCATGTAGACAGAAAGAACACAAAACCATCCGCAAGCTGAGGCCAGGAAGGTTTAAGAGCTGGCAGATGATCATGCCCCTGCTTCTATTATCACACACACACACACACACTGGTCGTCTGCAGCAATGCTGACTGGAAGAAAGACTAGCCAACATCACTGTGGGTGTAACAGGGTACTTCCTGTCCAAGCTCAAAGGGAAATCTTGAAGGAACACCACACTCATCACTGCTGTGCTCCACCCTGTGTAAACCTTAAATAAACTGTGTTTACTGCTGGTTGTCAAATTGCATGTTCGAGGCACCACTTTTACCTCATCAGAAATGCTTTGCACTCTTAAATATTGTACCCACTATAAAAGTTGCTGCCAATTCTGGCTTTCTTCCACCAGCTTTGTTTGTAACAGCTGAAAAATGTTTTTTTTCTTTTTTAATAAATGTCCACAAATTGAACTTATTTTGAGCTCTAACCTGCTACAGGTTATGAAACCAAAACACCTTTTTTCCCCATGTACAAGCCTCAGCTGAAATGCCCTGTCTGCTCCCCTCCCAGCAGCACCATTCCCTTTCAGACAGTGATAAAATAGGAAACCTGGGAATCCTCGCAAGTGCAGGCAGTCTGATAAGCAGCTGTAACGACTTACGTGCTGTTGATAATCTGGAACCTTTCTCCTTTCCTGAAGCTGAGGTCGTCTTCTGTCCGCGCCTCGTAGTCATAAAGTGCCACAAAGAGGGTGACTCCTGCAGAAGGGATAAAAACACTGCGTCAGCACTTGACAGATTACCAAGAGAAAACGAAGCACTGGAAGCTGTAACTCACTGCTTTGAATGTTGCTCAGTCATGTTGAATTCAAATTTTACAGGTGGTGATTAATGGAACTGAATGGAAACAGACCATTGGGGAAGCAAAGGATGTTTCATGTCCCCTTCACTTCACTCGGTGATACTTTGGCCATTTTAGGCGACTATAGTGCTAATAAGCAAGTGTTAACATGCCAAACCAAGATGGTGAACGTGGGGAAAATCCTCGATAAGAAGGGGTTTGTACAATGTGCATTTAGCGTAAAGCCTTGTTGTTCCTAATGTACAGCTTCACAGAAACACTAGTGTCGCTGTAGACGCTTCAGGTCTCAGCACGCTTTATACAAAGTGCTTGTTGAATCATCCTCTCCCTACACCAGTGACTGGCCATGTTTGTGGAGGTGTCACAGTAGGCAGAATTTTAATTTCTCTTTCAAGAATGAACAAATAAGTACAACTGGGTTTTTGCCTTGCAGTAAAGACATTCAGAACGGCTATAATCGTTTCTGTCAGTATATGTGGTCAGACAGCATGACTTAAGAACTAGTTAGTTTCAAGCATACTAAACTCCTTTGTCTTGTTGTATTGTTATCCTGTGCTCTTTGTACTTTGCCACTACATCCTCCCTGTGGTAGGATGGGCTCCATAATGGCAGAATAACCTTTGGGGAATCAAAATTCTTCCCACAAAGTACTGTCAAGTTACCATCTTCTTGCTGTGTCTTATCCCCTGTCCCACATCTCCCTCCACTAATCCTTTTTGCCCTATTCACACCCTTAAAAAAAGAATAGTACCTTTCATTTTATCTCCCTGTAGCACTTCTCTCACAGGATTATTTTCTCACCCTCACACTAATGCTTACTGCTTGCTTATGGTAAAGGAATTTAAGCTCACTGAAGGATGTGTTAACAGATCACTGCAGGAGGATAGCAACAAATGTAATTGTGAGGTGGAGAAAAACTCTTATTTTAGGTGTGTGTGGTAGAACATGTATATGTATATAATTGGTAAATACAGAAATATAACAAAATGATTCCTGATTTGGAGATATGACAACAGAAAAAAAGCAGAAGAAAACTTTTTGCAAAGTTCATTCACTTACTTTTAATTGGGGTGACAGCTAAGCCAATAAGAGCACAATGTCATTTAGAAAACATGCACTGACTTTGAATTCCCATAAAGAAATTGTGCATTTTCAAACCGAGCTCCGTGCAGTCTGAGCTTTCTGGAGCAGGGTCCATTACAGCAACGGAACCTTAAAGCACTTGGATTGGCTTCACAGCTTATTCATGGTGGTTGCTGCTCAGGAAGGAGTCACGTCATTGCTTTCAATCAGCCAAATTTGGCGTGGCAAATTTTAGCACATTCGTGATTTTAAAAGTGGTCTGTGAAGCGAAACCACTGACTTACATTGATGTCTGCTGTAAAATTTAGTTAATCAATTTTTTTATGTGCACGGTGAAGACTGAACTTTCTCAATAAAGACCAGTGTTTACCTGAATAATAAAAAGAGCTAAAATTGAAAGTGTGCGCATCCAAAACGAAAATAAATGCTGTGTGCACAGATGAGGTATGACTTTTCTTGTTTGACTAATCTGTGTGTTTACAACCTGTCTGATCGTACAACCGCTCATGTGTCCTGAACCATTAAATTTTAATGATGCTGCCGTCTCTTCCTGGATCTTGACAATTAACTTAGTGAGTGAAATGTTACTATTACGAGTGAAGGAATGATGGCAAAACAATATTATAAACACGATGAGAGGTTTGGACCTCTATCTGTCTCGTAATCTCAGGTTGGTTTGATTTGTCTTGCCTCATAACAGAGCACATGAGTGTCTGAGACAAAAGCAGCACTTAATGCAATTTTGTCAGGTCTGATTTGACTGCAGCTGTTAGGCTGTTTCATGCCTCTGAGTGTTTGACAAATGGAAGTTGAATGGGCACTTCTTCAAAGTCCACTTCAACTCTCTTGATCACATTTATTCAAGTCATTTCACTTCAGACACTCTCACCAGGCTGGGGAACGATGTTGATACGAAGAGACTGTGTGAGGCCCTCGCTGATGGGTCTGCAGATGGAGAGGACCCGCTGCTATGCATGTGACAACAAACAGAGAGGAAGCAGAGCCGAATGCGAGAAAGAGCGTGTCTGAATGAAGCACTTTTCTAACCTTCAGAAGATAACAAGGCCCTGAATGCATCACAGCTGTGGTTTGCACTGTTCCCATTAGGTCAGCAGAGGTGGGCGCGAGGTATAAACTGGTTTATTGATTTGTTTTTGAGTTGTCTGCTGGGATCCTGCTCAATTAATTACATAAGGTCAGAGGACTAGGCTGTGAATTTCCATTTGGGGAAATGACATCAGCAAAAAGATCAACTTGTAATCAATAATTCTTTGATGCCAACTGCAATTTAGGTTCCTCTGCAGTATGACTGAGTAAGGTTGATTGTGGGTGTTAGGCAAACAAGCTAGGCAGCTGTGTTATAACAGAGAGCTGAGAAGGAGGGGCAGTTTATGTCCAAATTTCTCCACCAGGAGAAAATTAAAAAGCTAAACCCCTCTCTGCTCCTCTGCCACTGTGTGGATTTGGATTATACAGCACAGAAAATAATCCACACTTTGACGAAGAGGACTCCTGCGGAGTGGAAACGCTGAGTTCCTCTGCAGAGCAGACTGAGCTCAGTCAAACATAAAGGATATCCTGAGTAGGAATATTCCCCCCACCTAAACAATAAGCCCGGCGCACAAAGCCCTCTGCTAATGCCAGCCGGACGTTCCTGACAGGGCCGGGCTGAGGTCGGCGGTGAAGCTGTAGCAGACGATGTGAGATGAGGATTGCTGGCATTTTGGGATGCCAAAGGAAGTCTTTAATGGCACAAAGAAGCATTAAGAGTTTGTGCTTTTGCATGCGGAGGTGTATGTGAGTGGGCAGCTGTGAGCTTTCACTGAGTGCACAGAATGCTGTAACTGTGTGGGAAAGAAGTAAAAAGAAACGACCTTCACACTCCAATACTTTTCATCTTCTGATACACAATAAAGATGCATTACTCTAAGAAGTACCCTTCAAATGAATTATTTCCTCCCTCTCTGTTCTTTGCAAAATACCATTTGTCTCTTCTAGCCTTTGCTGTCTGTTGTAGCAATTTATAGGAAGTGGTTTGATCAATGGAGCTGTCTGTTTGTAATTTTCAGTCACCAAGGAGTTGACTGGTGTTCTGCTTTGCTTCAGCACTAATTTCTTTTTTCCCTTCACTTGATTACGTACTTTCACTGCAGTGCTTTCATTCTAAGTCACTGACAGGCACACCTGGAAGATATTTTTGATACAACAACTTTTTTTCCATTGGTCACACGATTACTTCACGCAACACCACGAACACCAACGCCACTCTGAAAGTGTGCTCTGATGTTGTCACAATGCTTTTGGGTCCTCAAAGTCTTTGAACACCTCACTGAACTGACTTTGTAAAGTAAAAGCTTGTTTACAGGGTTTAAGCCAAATTTCTCAGTTGTCAGTCTCACATGCAGGAACCGATTCCCCTCCATTTCACTCAATACAGCCGTGCAATATTTCAGTCGTTTGTTTTTTTTCCCCCCGGTTTTTAAAAACACAAACACAAATCTTGAGGTACGATTGCTTCAGGTGTTGCAGTCTGCTTGGATTCTAGGGCTCACTGCAGCACTTTAATCAATGTAAACTTTATTTGATTTTACCTTTTTCACTATACGGCTAATAGGATCACACTTGTTCCTGACAGGACCTGAGGAGAACCTGACAGCTGAAAAGCTTATTCTCTTTGTTGAACACCACCAGATGCACTGACAGTACAATCTCCCTTCGCTGAAACAGCCTGGAGGTCCTAAACCTTAAAGTCATCTATCTGTTTACCGTCTATCAATCAAGTTTACATTGGATTGAATATTTAAAGGTCACCTGAAATTAAACTGCTTTTGTTAATCTGCTCCATCATACGTATCTGCTCTGTAAATCATTTGTTCTGAAATAACTTAAAAAAAAAATCACAATCAAAAGAAATAAACTTATATTTATTTATATATTTTTTTAGTATGATCGCACCCTCAAGTTTTGACACAATGGAATATTGTCTATCTATGCAAATGATGATGATTTCAAGACAGCAAATGACATCATATCTTGCGTAAGTCTTATTCAAAAACAGGAACACATTTCATGTCTTCCTTGTTAGCAGTTGCAACAGCTGACATCAGTTTGCAGTCTTCCAGAGAGATTCAGAATGTGAAAAAGGAAGTCTGCAAATGTGACTAATTGCAACGCACATGACACTTTAAAGATGACCTCGTCTGTGAATGTTTCTGCCTGAGTCAGACAGGCAGAAAAAAACAACTCCCTTCATACCATGCTGCTTCTAGCCTTCAAACTTTTGTTTTTATGGTGACTGAGAGATCCCCAGCAGCAGAAATTACATGCATTTAATAATATGAGACTATTAACAACACATTGTAAATGTAAACATGATTTCAGTTAAAACTTGAAAATATAGAGCTTTATTTAGAACATTTTATATTTTATATTTGAGCAAAAAACAGAAGAATGCAATTTACATCAACAGTGGTTTTCACACACTTCTGATAATGACAGTTCCTAACTGTCTGAGAACATCACACATCCCTTACCTGTCCCACCACGAGTCCTAAGGGTTCCGGTGTGAGAAGAAGTGCTGACCCCGCCAAAGACAGTCATCCCCTGTCCAACGGGGGCGTGGAAGTTGTTGTAATTGGGGATGGCAGTGACCCCGAAGTTAGGGTAGTGCTGCGGTGTGGGGTCAGCCCCATAGCGGTAGCCCGCTCCCTGGGAGATGCTGGTGTCTCTGTCGTCTGTGAGTTTGGTTGCTTCCTTATCCTTGCATTGCACACAGCCCATTATCTATAATCTGTGGACGACAAGAGAAAGAAAAGACATCAGGCTATTTGAGATGAAACCTGTTTGACTGAGTGATTAATCACGGAAATAGTAAGAAAATACTTAATCCACTACATATAAACAGAATGAAAAGGCAGTAGTGTGTAAAGACCCATTAGATCATGTGATGGCGGGAGATCAAATCAACAAGGAGAAATAAAATGTGATAATGCGGGTAACGGATTCAACTTAAATAGCAGAAGCTGGACTGGTGGGTCGATAGGATGAAACATGCTGTCTGGACTGACAGAAAAGCTCCAGACTGCACAGCAAGACCAAACTGAACAAAATTCATCACCCTGTTCAAGGTTTTCATCTCACACTGCTTTCTCTACAGATGACATCCTTCCACTGATGAGCACTCAGGTTTGAGAGGCAGGGACCTTTTTTATAGCCTGACACAGCAGCTTGGTCTCTGGAAGACTTACACAAACAATGTGTCTCTTTTCTTGGTCAGAAGAAATAAAGGCTCCCATCACACTTATGTCAGGGAGGCTGGCCAGAGAGAAGGGGAGACGTGGAGGCACAGCGCTGTGCTGCCAACATCACGCTGTTGATCTTAATAGAAGCTGGGGGGAGGCCAGAGCATCTGCGACTGGACGCTGGTTTTATCACGAAGATGAACAATCAGTGTCCGCCTGAGCAGCTGGAAGAAAGAATCTTCACCTGTCTCCCACATGTTGCACACTTTCAAAGCATTCAGCTGCATTCTTCACTGTTAAATCATATAATCATCTCCCACAATCCTCTTTATATCAAGAAAGGAAAATCCCAACTTTATACTTTACAAGCAGGAAAACACCATTTGACACCAAAATTAGACTGAATATGCAGGCTTTCAAAATGCTAAACCTACTAAAAATAGGCAACTCTTTTCCCCCTTAACCAGTAATCAAGATTTTTTTTCTAGTGTGTCAGGTTCAACATCACAAACACACCAAGAGACGGGGAACAGCAGAGAGCAGCATGGAGGAATCTCTTTCAAACCGAATAATGTTCGACCACTGTGTGAACAGAGACAATCTTCAATGCATGTCATAGCATCGAGTTAGAAATGTGTGTCTACCCGGGTGTCCTGTTTTCCACACAGTAAATCACAGTTGGAGCCAATAAATATCCATGATTGCTTAAGAGTCATTTGACCTGGAAATGAGTGCCAACTTCACCCTTTCCCACTGAAGACAAAAGCCAGCTGTTAGTGTGTGTTTTTGTTGTGGTCCAGTGTGAAAGGGGTATCAATTGCAAATACAGAAACAGCAACATAATTCAATTTAATTGAATTTGTTTATATAGCGCAGGGCAAGGTGGGCAACAGAGCTGGGCTCAGCAGATTCTACGAGCTGGACTTCTTGCTTTCAGAATACTGAGTGATATTAGCTGACTTGCTATGTCTTCTGTTGTTGCAGTTGCTTGATGTTTGACTGTGTTTGGTTGTAACAATGTTAGCAAACAAACAAACTGATATTAGACTCATTTCTTTTGCAAGAAGTCATGTCCAAACAAATCTATGTGTCCATACATAATGGTGCATAGTGAATTGCACTAAATAACTGAAGACTGTCAAGAACTCCAAGCAGAGATTTGTGTTGTCTTTAATCCATTAGGAGAAAGACGACTGACATTACTGAGAATTTGCTTTTCCCGTGAATTTTAACTTCATTTGTGTTACTTTTTGGAAGCCAGACTCTAGTGCTAATTGGTACCATTGCTGCATCTAAAAAGGGGCACTTCACCGATTTTACATGTAAAAGTCAATTTTACATGTAAAAGTCAAGATCAGCCTCTGTTCCTTTGATTTTGACCATTTTCTTTGACAAAAAGAAAAAAAAAAAAAAGAAAGATTAAAAAGTAGGATTTTAAAATTTTTACAAGCCCACCAACTTTAGATGCAAAACAGAAATAAACAGAAAAGAGTTGAACTAAGTTCTAACTTTGCTTTTGTAATAAGAAGAAAATATTTGGTTGCAATGAACCAAGAATCTATCCCCTGTAGATGGTTAGATTGCAGTGCAGAGAAGACATTTCTGATGTATACATGTGCTTTCTGAAATACCTCATCAATATTTAATTTATGACTAAGCTAAGACAGTCCTTCCTTCAGCAAAATTAAATGTGGAGATTTGAAAAATAACATGAGCCACACCACAGAAGGGCAGAAGATTACCCTTGGACAATTTTATGTACTCCTCGAAGAATGAAAGCCACCTAATGGCTTCTCTGCTAAACAAGGATGAAAATAACTGTGGCAGTATGGTTTATCAGCACAGACACAATGGGCAATAAATCCAGGCTCTCCTTGGAAGACAAAGTGCCGGTCTGGCCTTCAGCTCCTGTCTGTCCTCAGTCTGTGTCACTTGAGAATATATTTCACTTCCCCCTCTTTCAGTCTCCCCCTTGCTTTCCTTCTGTCTTATGGCTCAGTTGCCTCATCTGACTGCAGTAAGAAGCAGGACATTTATTCACTGGTGACACATTGTGAGGACACGCGGAAGAATAATGAGGGATGAGTGTGGGCTTTCCCTTCTTAGCAGCAGCAATAAACAAGTGGAGGATCATAGAAAGGAAACTTGCTCTTCTACTAGTTGACAATGTCAAACAAGCAGCTACTACTACTATTATTATTGTTACTACTATTGTTATCATAATCACCATAGTACCTTCTGTATACTTCATCATTATCATTATCTATAGTTCCAATACTTCTGGTATTATCCTTCTCTCTCAACCCAACTGGTCAAGGCAGATGGCCGTCCACATTGAGCCGGGGTCTGCTTTGAGTTTCTGCAGTTTTTCCTCGCCACTGCTTGCTCATGGGGGAATGTTGGGTTCTCTGTATTACATAATTTAATTAAAGAGTTTGGTCTAGACCTGCTCTAATTGAAAAGTGTCACGAGATACCTTTTGTTGTGATTTGGCGTTTTATAAATAAACTGAATTGAATTGATTCAGTTGACATGAAGTTTACTGACAGACTGACATGAAGTTTACTGAGCACACTCATGCTACCTGGAGGATAAACTCTTTCTAGTTTGGACATTTTCTTTAGTGCTTCCCTCAGGACAAGCTTTCCAACCCCCAGTACAGAACTTCCCCAGTCTTTTGTCACCACTATACCAGCATGCTTTAAACATGTTGCTGGCATCAATTTAATGAAGCAAAACAAACAGGTAATCCTGTTGACATTCAGTGCAGATTTTTGGGGTCAAGGGTATAGCATTCACAAAATAATCAAAAGCTACTCCGGTTAAAGGCTGGCTCTTCTTCTCTAGCAATTAGAACAACAGGCTTGTACTGACTGACACACCGTGACCGCTCCCTATCAACATAATTACAGACTGATCTCTCAGATGGCACACTGGTGCAGACAGAGGCCGAAATGCCCGTCAGCACAATCACAGGGGTTGTCACAGGAAGTGAGTGTGCTGGAGGGAAAGAAATCTTACCGTATCATTTGTTTATTTTTTTTTTTAAACCAAGCAAGAAAACAATGTGTTGTCTATGCCAAGAATGAGCCTTCCAAACTGAATAACCTGTCTTTTCTCTTTGTATAATCTTGCATGTCCATTCTGTGCCTTCTTTTTCATGTTAGCATCTTTCAAGCTTTAACTGAATATACATGTTGAATAAGAGAGCAGAAAAAGTGCTTGTGCACCCAGTTTTGGTTTACAAAACTTCCAAAATGTCAATGCAGGTGATTGAGCAGAAGTATAACACTGCAAGGAGACAGACTGCACGAAATAACACGTCTCATATAAGGTGCCTTCTGGAAAAAAACTTGACCTCTTTGTCGACGGATGTCTTAAGCAGATGCAAAGGGGATTATGATGAGTGAAAGAGCACCTCTGTGCAGCTTATAATCGTTTTGTTTGACCCATGTCGACAACCTGGCATCAAACCAAGGAGGTGGAGCAAAATGGCTGGCTCATTCGTGAAGCCGCGGTGCAGCAGCACACGTCACAACGACTCTCTCAACGAGGGCTGTAATCCTGTGTGACAGGACGTGGGGCAGGCAGGGGGCCAGGGAACAACAGCAGCAATGCTACGCTTGCTGCAAGACTGCAGAGCATCTCTAATCATATATGCTCACAGCAGACGGCAGCACTGACTGACACCACAAACCACTCTGCATCCTGACTCTTCACATCACCCGTGACTGTCAGAGGCAGCCTGAATCGGCTTTAGGAAGGGAAGCAAATGTATTGATCCCTCTGAGCCGGATGGAAAGCTGTTCCTGTGCAGTTGTTAGATGATAATCTTTGCAGTAGGGGTGACAACGGATCAAGTCTGTTTTCAGGGAGAGATACGGCTTAGCATTACAGCCAGTTCATATAGAGCTGGATGTGGGTGGTTTTCATGGATTTATGATTCTGATTTGGGGCAGATCATAAGCGATGACAGCGACAAAAGCACGCACACACACACACACACACACACGTTACATAGACTTAGATTCATTTCCTGGAGGCTTAATCGCCACCTAACCATAACAACAAACATTACTTACCTAATCCTAACCCTTATCTTAACCTAAGCCTATCCTCAACCTAACCTTAAAGCAAGTCTTCACCCTAATATTTAATGATTTCTTTTGTCCCCATAACTAAGGCGGGTCACAATATGACTGTAAACAGATTTTTGTCCCCACAACTACAGGAATACACACACATACACACACACACACACACACCTACACTGCTACCAGAGGCCTACTTGGGAATATTGTTGTTCTACTCTCCTATTCTAGTGGTCTCTGCTAACAGAGATGAGCCTGATGTCGGAGTGAATGAATGAAGTTAAATGAGACGGTAATTCAGTTTGTTTGCACACAGATATTAGGGGTCGGGTATCATTCGAAAGTTTTCCATAACACTGCTGGCATGATCTATGTTCCTGTTCAAACATCAAAACAAGACTGTTCTCAATACCTTTGTACATGTCTCAATACCTACAAATAAGTTTTTCACTTTAGAATACCAACATTTCAAAGCACAAGATGAGCACTTTGTCTATGTAAAATGGAGCAATGTTAGTTAGTCACCCTTGCAAAACCTTACAGACTTTTTTAAATTCATGTTTCACAATTACCGGCTCATTCACCAGCTGTTGGGCTACCAGCTGACCAGAAACACTCACAGTACTCAAATTCATATTCATAGAAAATAGTATTCATGCAAGTGTACAGTGTGGCCATTATAATCTGATAATTCTCACATATTTTGGTTGATCCCAAAAGGACTTAAATTTCATAAGCAGTCCTATAAACACAAATGAAAGAAAAAAACTAACATTAAGTCTGTCAGTAAGATGATAGTCACTAAAGAGACTCCAGTAAAGGTTCATGTGATGGACAATTCAACACGTTTGCGTTTGAAATATCCACATCAAAATCCTTTCTTCGTCCCTCAACAACCAATACCACATTCTGAAATTCTGTAGTTATTGTGTTTTTCTAACCACCACTAATCAATTAGAAGAACTGTTGTGGTAATCAGATTACTAGATTTACATTAAATGCAGTGTGCTTCAGTCCAAAGTCAGCCGTGACAGTTATAAGCCCTGTTTGTCCAAGTCCTTCCTCTGCAGCCTTCTGCAGGCCCACTGAGGGCCAAGCTCATCACTGACTGCTCTCTTTGAACTGAAGGCTCTTTCATCTCTTTATTTCCCCCTTCCTTCCCTCCTTTTCACGCAGCCCTCTCTTCTGATTAATTATTCCGCCTTCGCAGAAAAAGCAGCCACCTGCTTGCCGTAGGGTGGTTTTTTTCATCTGTTTTTCTCCCTGTCTCTCACTCCCCATTGCAGAGGGCTGCAGGGAAGGGAGTACACAGGCAACTAAAGCCACAACCAAAACTGAGGAAACAAAAGCAACTGTTGTAAAGAGTCCCTAAAATGCATACATTTTCATGTATGAAAACACAAATTATTCTCCTTTCGTCGACTTGTATACAGCTTTCAGCATGCTCTCATGATTCATATCAGAGCATGCACCTCCTCCCATGTTTCAGCCACTTTCAACATATCAATGAACCCTTAGGGGAAAATCCAATTACAGAGCATTACATGACCAATACTGGAGTGAGATCTATAATTAGTTAAGGTAAAAGGCTATTTATATAACACTGGGTGGACAGAAATTCATTAGGTTCTTTAATTGGAGCCAAAGACCCAAAGCATTTGAACGTGTAAAGAAAGAGATTAAAAGAGTAAATGAAAATGAACTGAGAATGAAAAAACGTGTCGTAGGTGTTTGGGTAGGGGGTCTGTAGAGGCGTGCTCACATCCACGTGCAAATCTGGGTGAATAATTCATGGGCCGGTTGTGCAGAGCTGAAGGTATGTCATCGCGTTTGGGGCCAGTCGTCGAGGGAGACGATGCATTTATATTTGATGGGGTGGTGTTCATTAGAAGCTGAGGAGGAGGGGTGAGGTAGCTCTAGGTGGTTGGTGAAGGAGGAGGAGGAGGAGGGCATGCAGTCATATTAACACCTAAGGGAAGGATTTTTCCCTCCCTTTGGTCAGTGCAGGACTTAAGTCAATCCCAGCGGGATGGTCTCTTGTCTGAATGAAAACACCAATGACTTCAGGAGAGTGGAAACAGGGTGGGTGGAGGGTGGGGAGGTGGACTACTAATTTTTTCACAAAGATTGGAACATTCATGTGGGAGCATATATCCTTGACAAGGACACATTTAATATACTGTATTACAACTGTGCTGCTGGAAACACGGAAAATGCAACAGATACACAAATAATTGTTTTGATGCTGATTAAAGATGTAGAAAAGTATCAGCAGTTATATACTGTGGCCTTTATTACACATCAGTGGGCTGTGTTTAGATGAACATTACTTGGAGCATTACACATCCTACAAAGCAGCTAGGATGCTAATAGAATCAGAATGTAGAATATATAAAGCACAATATTAATTTTCTAAAATGGCATCCACTTTGAGTAAAGTTACACATTTAACTCAGGTAATTCATTTTGGAGTCCTCACCAGCTGACAAACATAGAGCCAGTGATCACTCTACTTTCACATCTCCGCAAACTCCTAAGGGATCTGTCTGGCCCTTTAGCTGCATGACACTTCACTGGGTTCACCGGCATGCGCCTAACTGTGTTTGCCTGTCTGCTGTTTAACAAGTACAGCAGGTTTGTCAGAGCCTTTTCACAGTAAACAACTGCCCACTGTGGTTAGAATAAAGCAGCAAGAGCAAAAAACGTGAGAAAAACGTACCACAGCGCTGATGGGAAACATCAGAGACTAGTACGACACACCTTTCCCATTACGCATACATTCGTCACTTGAGCTACTGCTTATATAAAAATATTTAGTGCAGCTTTGAAATGTTGACTGCTTTATCTCTTTGTAAGTGCAGTTTGTGTTACAATATACAACAATTGCAGTTTTCAACACCGCTGATCTATTTTGCAACATAGATGATTAGGTACCTTCACGTGTTGCTTTGAAAAAAACGAAGTGCTGCTTGTTTGCATTTTTCATGTCTGACTGCTGATAAGTTAAATGACCCAGAGAAGTAGTGACTGTAAGTGTAATTATAATGCTTAAGAGTGAGTCCTCTTTCATGAGCCGTTAATACTCATTTTCCTGCTTCCACTGCATATGGCTACACAAGTATCAGTTTAAGCGAATGCACATTAATGCGGGGTGACATTAATGAATATAATTGTAGCTTACTGATATGCTGCTACAATTATGACTCTGTCACGGTAGCCTTTCAAACAGGATCATTTTAACTAAATCAGTTCATTTCAATACAAGTATATTTGCGGACGTATGCCTCTGAGGGGCTGTGGACTGTCCCGACAGTGCTGACCTTTGAGGCAACAGCTGGCCTTTGAGAGAGCCAGAGAGACCAAAATGTGGGGAGTTATTACGACAATTGTGTGGCATCACCCACAAGTCATCAGAATGTGATAACACGAAGCTGCCAGAACTCCTCCCTATTCCTAATTCTAAAACTCCTTTGTTTACAATGGCCTTCTTTCCAATACTCAGCCAGCATGACCCCTGGAAATGCAATTAAACCTGCTTTTTCTCACCCTGTTGTAGTACAGACAACACGTCATGAAATAATTATTCACTTCACGCAAACCTCGTGCTGTGCACTTCTTCGGAAGGCACACCAAAATAGAAGAGGAAGAGAGAAAGAGAAAGAGAGAGAGAGAGAGAGAGAGAGAGAGAGAGGCAGGCAAGGAAGAGCACTAGTACTGACAAAAAGGAGGAAGAGCACGATTCGACGGGAGGCGAGGGGGAAGGCAATGCACGATGAAATGGATAGACAGTAAGATGGTAAGATGGGCAGGGGAGGGGTGAGCGCCCAGACACTTGACAAAGGAAGCAGGGCTAATGATGGGTTCTGGCTGTCACAAGCTGCACCCCCTCTCTGTCAGGGGAAAGCCTCGTCTCTGCACTTCCCAGCATGCCGTCCTGCTAGTGTCATGCAGCATCCCGCAGAGGGAGGAGGCCATGTGCCAGTCAAGGTTAGCCACTTGCACAACAAACACAGACACACAGAGGAACGCACCTACACAAGCATCAAATGCACCACACAAACACATCCTCTCTGCATCATTTTCTCCATTATTCATTCACATGCACACAAGCAATAAGCATGAGTGCATCTGGCAACTTGGAGTGATGCTCAACTACCGCATGAGCTGCAAGTTACCTTACTGTAAGCATCTCATGATAAACATGGCAACAGCATCTTGTTAAAAAGCTGGGCCCATGCAGGTGACTCATCATTCGTTTATTCATCCACTGGGTCCAATCACTTGGCTGAACTATGTCCTCTACTGCCTCACATCTCATCACATCTAAAGCCAGCTGTGAAGGTGGATCATTAATCGCTGTTCGTTGATGGGAAGACAGTGTGTAGGAGAAAGATGAGGGGGGGAGAGAGAGGTGGGACACAATAAAGAGGAAGATAAATCGGAATCTAAGCTGGCAAAAGCTGGTTGCCTTCAAAAGTAACTAAGTCAACTCAACATATTAGTTAGGTACAATAACATGAGGTTACAGGTTATGTTACAAAAAGGACTAACACTGGTAACTAATATCCCCACATTTCTAATACCTGTTATATTAGTGTTTAGGGTAATGCATAACATTGTCCAGCTCTGCACTGGATTTGTGATACTGTAAGAAAGTCAACATATTGTTTCACAGTCCTGCGTTCTCTGTGTTTACAATAGCGATATGTGCTTACTTCTTCCTGTCTTAGGTGACATTGTTATGTTGGAGTGGAAGAGTCAAATGGCTGAAGATAAGATTAAACGCAACACAAAATGAACCATGGCCACGAATATTTTGATACAGTATCAAAAACCATAATATCGTGATATTCAAGGATATCCATATTAATATTACATCCCTACTCCATACATACATATATGTTTTTTTAGTATCACATAAAGAGATGATTCTTTTAAAGCAATGTTCTGCCTTGGACCTTCTGAGGGCAGCCCCCATTCAGACAGGCTTGGCTTCATGCCGCAGTGTCACTGAGGTCACCTGGCACATCATAGAGGAAACACTGCCGACACAACACCACTGCTGGAGCAGCTGTGATCCCTACCTCCAACCAGGCCAGCCTTACCACAGTGAGGCAAAGCAGCCTCCCTTTTCCAGGCAACCAGGATTTGCTGTGGTGAGCAAAAAGGAAATAACACACAGCTGACCAGAGACATTTACTAAGAATCACTCGGCTGGGACTGAAAAGGAAAACCTGGGCATGGCTATTTTTAGGTGGCCTGAAAACAACTCTGTTACAACTGTAGGCAATTATTTAAGACCTTGGGATAATGTCAGTGAAGGAGAAAATCTTAAAATAACTAGAAATAAAAGGGACAACAAAGACACATTTCTCACATTTTAGGAAGACATTTTTTTCCGCTTTAACTAGCCGGCTTTACCAGACATAAGTAGCTGCCACTTGCATTCCCAAGGTCAACATTAGAAGAGTTAAGCTCTCCATTTTGGCCTTAAGTAAGCATTCCTGCAATTCAAAAGCTAGCTCCTGCACCGCGAGGTTGCAGTTTATTTCAAAGAGACTGGATGGAGTAGAGTCTCTAAAGCAAATGATCCGGGCTAGATTATCTTGTTTTCATAGCTCTTTTTTTACAGCACATGTCCCTGCAGGAGGTGTGCCTGAGGATGATCCAGCCCCCCTCATTAAAAATCACATACTCTGTCCTGCTTTTATCACTCTCAGTGTGAGCTCTTTGGAGCGTATAGGTTATCCCTCAGTGTGGAGACGATAAGGACCTTTGGGGGGGGGGGGCTACCTCAGCCAGCAAATAACAATAAAGCACAAAAAAACTGGGAGAGTCAGGTTTGGGCATTAATGTATCTCCTGTTTTATAGACTTGTTTATGGATCATTTCAGTCAGCGGCATCTCTTCTCTGGCTGGGAATATGAGCTGCGAGCTGTCAAAGCTGGAACAACCCTTCCTCCTGCTGCCTGGCTCATCTGTGGTTCCGCCGGGGGGAAGCGGAGAGGCCACATGCTTGTCTACATTTCTTCCTGCTGGCTGAGCCCGGATCACAACAACACCAGCCTCAACTATTTCTGCTCCCATGAACTTCTTTTCTCTTTCAGCTTTCTCCGTACTGTACGGAAGGGAGCTAGCCTCCATCCTCAATGCTCATGTCAGTCAAATTCAAGATGGGTGGGGCTGGAAGTGACACCATTGTGTCAGGGCAGCTCAGTGTCAGCAGCGGCAAACAACAACAGCACCAATAATGATAGGAGCAGAAGGAGGACGACAGCAGACTCCTCATGATCCACCAAGGTGGAGATCGAGAAGGCAGATAGCGACTCAGCTCTATAAGTGCTGAGTTGTTAGCCTTCAAGCGTCCAGATTACCACTACTCTGGTCTCAGCGGGATTATCTGAGCAGTTGTCCTTTGTCATCCTCCACCTCCTCCTCAGTCAGACTGCAGGGATGAAAGCTATTGGCGCTGACAAGATTAGCTGATTAATTAAATGAGATAGTAGTAGATAGCCAAATTATCCCCCTGCCGTCTTGTGACCTTGTTTGGAACCAGAGACCAGAGTAATGATCACCTGTACAAACTTGTTATCTGCACGATAAGAGCAACTTCAAACGTAGAAAAATGTATGTAACATGTATTTGGAGTTTTTACTTTGGCCCATGTCCCATCTGCTAACATGGAGGGGTGGGGGGAAAATAAGACCTGTTCTGCAGCCAGGCACCAGGGGGCGATCCAGATGTTTTGGCTTCACTTTATGTACAGCCAGTGGTTGGAACATTGAAAAAAGAATCGGACCTATTGACCTGAACAGTAAAAAAACAGAACAAAACAAAAAACACTCAATCCATTGCTAACACCGTGCCATTTCTTTTTCAAATGATTCACCTTCGGCCAATTGGACAGACATCAGCTTACAATGCAAGTTAATTGTTTTGTTCACAAAATTAAGTTCATTTTCAACACCTAATAAAATCGAAAAATGAGAAACATCCCAGAAGCTTTGTTGGCGATATACACTAACTTACAAGAATGGATGCAAGGAACTTACAGCTTTGTGACTGCTGCTCATGTAAAATTAGCAGCCTTTCAAATAATATATATTTTTAGAGACTAATCAATCAATTAATGACGTGTAGATTAGCTTATTTTTTATTGAAGCCCTGTAAGTTCTTCAGGTCCACATGCAGGCTCTCACCCAATAGATCTTCTATATCGTGTTACAGAGAGGTAATAAAAGTTGTTCCAGATGCTCTGTGTCTTGTGTGCTCCTTGTGGTCTGGCTTGGTTTTATTAGTACAAAAAAAAAAAAAAACGTGGAAGCTAGGAGAGAGGGCTTGTGAAGCTTCATTAAATGGCCTACAAGGTTACAAACACGTCAGCCAGAGGCACAAAATTGGGAGAGCTGCTTGATGTGATGCCTGTGGACGTGTGCTGACAGCTGACCTTCTGTTAATAATGCAGCTGTATCCAGGACTTGACCTGGCAGCCCCCACACTCTTTCCTTCCCCTGGGCTCCGGATGAAACAACACCAATACAAGATGCTGCCTCTGCTCTCCTCATTGAAATATTCATCTGGTCCTTTTGAGAAAACCATCAATTATCTTTCCATTTCATTGGACTGCTTTTCTTCCATGGAATGAGGCAAGAAACCGCACACTTTAAATTTTGTCTTAAATTTAGTTAGATTTGTGACTTAATTATTTATATATACATGCTGTGACTAAGCAAATGACAAGCAGTCTGTGACAGCTGGATGATAACATTTACCAGCGTGTTTCAGAACACTGGCTAAATAAATATACATCCAGCCTGCTGCTCCTGTGTGCAGCAGGACGCACAGCTGAATTATGGAAAGAAAGCAGCACATGTGTAGAGGAGACTCCTTCAGGGTCACTCTATAGGGACCCTTCCAGGGATAGCTTGACATTTTCAGGTGCTTATTTGTCTTCACCAGACAGTTACCACACTGGGGGGAACAGGACGTCTCATGTTTGTCCTACAGATATTCTAATAATGGCAAGCAGAGCCCTCGTCTCCATTCTTTTCAAACAAAATTGACAGTTTAAAACTGCATAGTGTGATGAGTCATTCTCAAAGTTTCCATATTAAAAAAAGTTGAGATGACTCATACATCAGTTCATATCATCTTAAAAAATGTAAACACACTGGTTAACAAAGTCAGAACACAGTGCTAAAGAACAAATGTCTAAGTAAATACAATGACACCATCAAGGAAATAATGTTCTGTAATGGATATGATGACCAATAAAGGTACAATGTGTTAATGTGGGCGACTTTCCATCTGAGTACAAATCAGACATTATAATATTAGTATTATCTCTTACTCACTAAGATGACTAGTTCTTACACCCAGGTATGCGGTGTCACGGCAACAGTTTCTGAGAACAGTAAAACTCATCACAAGTGGACAACTGTCGTTAAAATAGCTTTGAAATCATAAGTCGTTGAAGTCAGTGGCTGTGTTCTTCTAGTTCCTGCACTGAACTGTGACTATCTAGAAACAAAAAACTAGCCTGAAACAAAACAAACTAAGGAAATAATCTTTCCTTAGGCCTATTTAACTTATCATTGTTTAATATTTTCACTCTCTAATGTTATTTTTATTCACCTATATCGGTATGAACAGACACCGAAGTTTGAGACTCAATACAACCAGTTGGCCAACATAAATAAACCATAGTGACGCCTCTTGTGTCTAATAGACAAGCTTAGTGATTCTCCAACAGCTCTGCAGATACCTTCTGTGGTGCGGACAGTACACTTATCATCAGCCTCAGGGAATGGTCAGCTCAGCAGCTTGATGGTGGGTCCAGGGGGTGGAGAACACTGAGTTGGAGAATGAGCTGATTCTGTAGAACAAATGAACTATGAATTACGGACTGACCGGCCTGCTAGTCAGCAAGATTATGTGAAGTTTGAAAACAGAAGAGGAAATATCATGATTGTACTACAATCCATCTGAATTGTAGGGGCCAGATTTGGCCCAAGGGGCACCAGTTGATGATCACTGCTGTATAGTTAGAAAAACCTGAATATGAGAGTTGTGGGATGAAGCCCTCTTGCAATTTTTCAGTTGTGGCCACAGTTGAAAGTGCAGCTCAAGGACAGCCACAGAACTCAAAGGATCCAATGTTTACTTACAATACAGAAATTTAAGGTCATATCCCAAATCTCTCAAAGGATTCCAAAAACTTATCACATGCTCACCTTAAAATGACTTCTTTATTGCTTTAAGAGAAGTACAAAATGTTGAACCAAAATCTGCCCTCTGTCAGAGTAATCCATTCACAGGTGAAGAAAGAAATTAAAGTGTCCTATGCTGTGAGCCACAGAAAGACATTGGACTGGAGAGCAATGGGAGGTGCTTTATTCATCTTATGTTGATGAGTAAAATATGCAGGACAGCCTTGCTGTAAGATGACTGAGGACCTCCTCAGCCTGATGTGATGTTGAATGCATGCTCCACAGGACACAGGAGGACGTAAACCATTGTTAGCATGCACTGCTGCAGTTTCCCCAGGTCCTCATCACAAAGGACATCACTGTCAGTATTCACTGACACACTGTATGTTCTAATTACACATTATTAAAAAAATAGTCCAGGTGCTGTGCAGACAATGACAAGCACGTCCAGACACACTGATACTGAACAGATGGACTTGTTTCATACTGGGGACACACGGTTATCAGCCACGAGTTTAAAGTTACACCTAAAGGGGCAAAATGCTAAAAGGAAATACCACTACGAAACAAAAACAAAGCAGAGCAAGGCTTTCTTCACCACTGACAAATAGCAAAAGCTACACCAACTGTGCCTTTCAGCTTGTGGGTGCTGCATCTTTCTACAAATGTGCAGATTATAAAGACGGTGCAACACACTGCTGAACCTTGCTGTCAGCGTAGTCATTATATGACTGCCTCAGGATGTGGTTCAAATCTTGAAAGGTGTAAAATTTCCATTCGCTTCACTCAGACTAACGCTGTAGAAGAGCTGTGTAATAATATGGCTCAGCCCCAAAACGTTCCATTCGGAGGAAGGTTGTTTTCCTGACTTCAACCAAGTCAACCAGTCATTCTATAAATAGACCAAGGAGGCCTCTGTGCCCTGCTCCAACTCTGCATTTCATCATCACAGCTTCACTTCAACAGCCCGACCTGGACTCAAATGAAGCCGTGGCACATGTCAGCAGTTCGACTCTGGCTCATGTCACCCCCCCCGCTCCACCTCTCTGTCCGGCCTCAAACAGCAGGAGAAAAACACTGAGCTTACTCTGAACTATACTGCCATTCACATAATACTAAACTATTATGCCACCAGATGCATGTTTTATTAGCTAGCAGCCACATGCATTCTTTATGGCCTATGCAGACAGGATGAATGAGTTTGATATCATACTGCTTTGTGCTGTGGTAACTTCCTTTATTATGCAGACAAAAAGACAGTGTCAGAGGAACCACACCTTTGTATTCACACATATCTGGTGTTTAGTTTACATGCTGTCACGACAAGGAGCGAAAACGGAATTGTTAAAAACATGCTCATTTCAGATGACGGGGTGATGATTTCAGTTGAGGATCATTTTTAATCTTTTTGGACAACAATGAAGATCCTCTACAGCACAGAGGAAGAAGATACAGCAGGCCCACGTTACTCACACAAAACTTGTTAGTTAATTTGTTGTGTTTTGGAAGTTTGAGTTAATGGAGAGCCGTTTTATTCAAAATGAAATACCTAAATATGGCTATGAAATAAATCCAATAAATGGATGAATATATTTATTTATTTCAAAATGATGTTTTTCATGACACTACATTGATATATTTCATGGCACTGTTAGTTCATAATAAGATAAGATAAGAACTTTGATCCTATTGATCCTAACTATTGATCCCGCAGGAAATTGTTGTGCCAGGGTTGCAATACAAAGAAGCATACAAAAGTAACGTATGCCACATTTATTTGATGGCTCATGAGGGGGCATGGTTATCTTCAGGCCAAAGCAAATGTACCAGACAGCGGAAGTCCTTGTGTAGAAAAAGCCAAAAAATACATTAACTGATGTTGTCAATCTAGACTGAAGGTATATTCAGAAACTGCATGTTTCTGCTTTGTGTTTTTCATTTCACTTTCTTTTTTTTTTTTTTTAAAAAAAGTGCCAAACAAAACAACTGACACAGTGGGAAATTGAGCCACTTCCACCTGATAATTAACTGATGTCTGTTTTTACATCTATTTCCATTAAGTAAACAACCACAGGGAAGTAATGTTAAAAATACAAGGACAGCTGATAAACCTTGGAGGGTGACATCACATGTGCTGTCATGGATGCCCATTGTCGACCCAACATAGTGATCTGTCTCTCCCGCCCCGTTGCTAGGTTACAACATTCCTGAGCACAGAGAGTACCTATGGGTCCTTGCTCCGAGTCTGGGCAGTGGAAATGATGCAGTAGCCATAATGATTAAAGATCCTGTGAACGAAGGAGAACGAACTGTGGACGAGAGAGAACGTGCAACATCACTCCTGTGAGTGTGTGCATGTGACTGTGCGACTTCAGACGTGAGAATGCGCCGTGCCTCCGAGGGGACAGTTTACGCCCCGGCGCGTGCAGATGCCTGGCTCGGTACAGCACGTTCCTGCACACAGAGCAGCAGCGTCTAGACAGCACTCGGGCTCAGCAAAGCCCCCACTGCTCGGCACCTACAAAGAGGATTGTGTTCCGGATAGGGATAATCTTTAAGGCTCATCAGTTTTTGTCTTTACAGGGTTTATCTGCATGGTTACACACACGCTCACGCACAGGCAAACGCAGCCATACACATGAGACGCAACATGAATGACACAAACACCAATCTCACAACCAAAATTTCAAAAGAGTAAAGCTACTTTTTTGTTGTTGTTGTCATTGAAATGAACAAAGAATATCACACATACATACATGTGCACACACTATTCTATTAGTCTACCATTCTACACTCAGTCTAACCAGCTGTTGGACCAAAAGCGTTGGACAGACAGATGGATCAACAAATGCAGACTGACTGACAACATCACCATCCTGTCAGACATGTAGCGTCTAACTAGACCGGAATCCATCAGGAGAAATGAATGGTCAGGCGCTGGCAGGGGACCTGTCTTCTGGGTTTGAAACCATGCTAAATGATGGGCCGGGGAGCTTCCTGTGTGATTGACTGACCATCAGTCATGGTTCAGTCATGTGAAGCCATGTGGAACCGAACACAGCCTGTCAGTGTTGTTACAGCTAAACTTAGTCCTTCATCCTCAGGTGCAGTGGCATCAAGCGAAACCAACTCCAATCAGTACATCTATAAACTGGTTTACACGTGAAACAGAGATACTATAACATCACTGTGCCAATGTAGACCAGACTGGCTTTTGTCTACTGGTCTTTAAACTTTCTGTCTTCAAATCACTACAGCCTGTCTGATGTCCTTGAAAAACCACAAACACAGAAACTGCACCTCTCAGCACCTATCACATGCAAGAGTTGGACCTGATGTGCTTCTTCATATACACAGCATGACACACTCTGCCCCACATCCTGCTTCCTGTGTTTCCTTCACCTTTTAAATGTTTTCTATATATTCATAGCTGTGTGTTACTATTTTGTGTACCTGAATAATTAAAAAGTAGGCTATGTTTACAAGGGGGAAGACCTTCAACCAAAGCAGTGAAATCTCGCTTTTTAATTTTGTACCACATAAGTAAACATGGCCAAACTTCAGTACCACCATTTTGGTACTCACTGAAATATGCTCTTTTTCTGAGATATCAAAGCTGTCCTGTCCCTAAAAATGCCTGAAATGTATCTTTAGATTTATAACCCTATTTATTCTTTTATCAGTTTAAATCAGAATTGTATTCAGGCAAAGGGTTTTTTGTGGAAAACCTGTTAATATGTCTCAATGTAAGCGATCAAAAAAGTTCTGCTATCTGCACTGAAAACCTGGTATGGTCTTGGCACTAATATTGAAAGATTTCCCATGTCTAGTAATGGAAGATTATAGTTTTTAGGTCTTTTTAATTGCTCTCCGGTAGAGGAGAAAACAACTGTGTTGCTTAGTGTCAAAGCGCCATCATAAAGCAGAGCAGGAAAAACTCTTCATGTATGTTTACAGACAGGATGAGGTTCCAGCCTCCTTAGCTGCTCCTCCTCTTCCCCCATCAGCAGCTGTAAATCAGCTGAGCAGCGGGCCTCTCTCAGCAGTCAAAACACTGAGGTTAAAGTAGCACTAATTCCTGCGAGGCTGCTCATTAAGCCACTGGCTTAGTCCCTAAGGACCCAGGGCCGGCATATGGCTGCAACCCAACAGCCCTCACCCTCCCTTAACCTCCAATATAATTAAACCCACGTCACTAAACCTCCAACATGTGGAGAGCTGATGGAAACTGCAGCCCATTATTGACAAGCCAGACTGCCCAGAGCAGAAGAAGGCAATGCAACAACAGAAGTGCTCTCGTCACAGTGTTGGTGCTGGCGACATTTAACAGCACTGAACTGCTTGACAACCTTCAATTGGCAAGTTGGTGAATAAGACATAATGGCAAAGCTGAGCAGAAACACTGAGAGCTTTGAGGATACAAAGTGTGGACCACATGGCCAATTTAGATAACTAAACTCTTTGTAGTAACCTCAAAAGTTGATGGGTTTGATGGTGTTTCTGCCCCAGATGTCTTTCTTTGGGGGATCAATCTAGCCTGGGTTAGTTAAGATTAGGCTAATTTGCAAATGTTTATGTTGGACCTTTTTAGTCCAACCATAGCCAATTGAAAGACCCTGTTGCTTGCAGTTGCTTTGCAGAAGTCCATTATAGAGCTGACACCCTCTGGTCGACTGGTTAGGCCATATGTTCATTTTTAAATATCAGTGATCAATAAAAATAATAATCATATTCATATAATAGTCAGCAATGCAATATTTTTCTGCACTTACCTGACAAATATGTTTCTGTTTTAATTATTGCACAATGTAGGAGATTCTAACACGAAGTTGAATTTTGCCATGTTTATGTTGTCTTACTGTTTATTTTGAAGGTTGTACTGTTGACCACAGCCCCAGCCCATGATAAGCCCTTCTGAGTGTGCGACCTGGTACGCACTTGCAGCTCCACTGACAACATATCTGTCACAGTGCTCAGTGGGCTGGGCAGTAACTCTAAAGCTTGTCAGTGATGAGCTATAGCCGCTGTTGTTCTGGCCATCTGATTCCCTGCCCCTGCTTTTTCAAACCACCCAATAAAAACCTGTGTTCATTTTCTTCTCACTGGCCATATGGTAGCCCAGACACTCAATCTGCACGCATGCAGACAGGAAGCTCGCCCAGTCTTGTAGTTTGCATTTTCCTGTTACAATAGAAATACACAACAGATACTAATAGGACAGATAAGAGGGTACAGTGACACATGACAACAAAAATCACACTAACACTTTCAACCTCTTAAGAGCTGGGAGCTAACTGCAGGTAACAGGGAAGAAATTCCTGAGGCGTAAATCACAAACAGATCCAAAGCAAGTCATTAGTATGCTGAGGCAGATGTGTTGAAGGCGGACTCTTCAGCAAGTTGGCGAGTCAGTAAAACAGGATGAGGTACTATGGTACTACACCATCGGCACCTTAGGCCCTCTGGCTCACACACAACATACACAACACACACAGGCTTGCATCATGTAAGCAGCAGAGCAACACACTGCAACCAGCAACCAGCCACAGAAGCCAACTGTTGCCGCTCAACAGAGACGGTTCATAAACTTTCGACCACTTTACTTTCCCTTGTCAAACAAACTAGACAAATCAGCATAACAAGAGTACATGCAGCATAAATATCCCAGGCCACTCTGAATAAAACTTCAGCCTTCTGCACATGGCCTCCACCCAGTCAGCTTACAGAAGAGAGATGAGGGGGGTTAAGGAAGAGATCATTAAAAGTCTCTGGTCAAACCCCTTCCAACCCCTGGGTTCTCTGTGCCATCCCTGTTTTATGAGAAGTACGAAGGAGTGATCACTGATGGAGGAGAGGGTGAAACATCGAAAGAACTTTCTGTGGAGGTGTAGATTAAAATCACTCAGAGCAGGTGGTCATTCATCCTACCTCTTCTTGCTCTTTTCCCCTTCTACACCTCCTCTAGATTCTATAAGTACTGCTTTGCTTGAAAGAGCAAAGAACTCAAAGTCAAACCTAGAATTTGAAAAAACACATAATTCCTGTGGTGTAGCCAGACCAGACTACTATGGAAAAACCACTCTGAAAAAGCAGCTATTATTGGGCCTAGTTTGCTGTCTGAGTGTATATTTTTTTACCTTGCTATATAAACTCTCTTCACTGACATGAATGTGGCACATCTTCATATTTTCTGCAACTTTGGAAAATGTAGGAAAATCCTAACTGAACTTGAACTACAGACAGGTAACAAATTAACGGTAAACAGTAAACCTGTATAACATAAACATAAAAATACAGTGTTATACTGATTATGATGAGACCAGTCCAGGATGTACCCCGCCTCTCGCCAATTGTCAACTGGGACAGGCTCCAGCCCCCATGTAAAACATGTCACATAACATCTATCATAATTTAAAAGGGGTCAAGGTGAGATCTTCCAATCCCTTGTTTTGTTTGTGACCATCAGTCACAAAGCCAAAGACAGTCAGTTGACAGAAGACCAAGAAACCAGCAAACATGGAACCAGAATGGAAGCTAAAAGCCATCAATCTTTGCAATTCATTGTCAAACAATTCCTGGAAATATTCTACAACATCAATAAATCATCAAGATGATGGGTGTGTCTACATGATGAATAATAAGGATATGTATATTGACGAACACACTGAGACACGTTCGACTGCACATGAAGATGTCACTGATGCCTGTGGTCACTGCTAGCAGGGACAGAGGGATATCTCTTTGCATGGTGCTGAATGAGGATCCCAGGATCCAAACACCAAAGCCCCACTTTGATGTTTCCCAGAGCTGATGTCTCTCAGTGGGGCAGAGCACTGCTGCTGCTGCAGATAATTCATTGGCATCTCTCCTTTTCTCCAGCACAGCCCCTCGACAGCGTAGCGATGGCGAGGATGAGAGAGAGATGCTCTGATGTGAGTGCATCTGATGGTCAAGACATAGTGCTCAGAGTGCAAGATACTTAACAGATATCAAATGGCCACAGGAAGACTGGAGGGACATCCTGTGCTCAGAACCTGCTGGAAACAGCCGGTCATATGTCACGCTGAGTTTTCAAGAGGTCTCTTTGAGGCTCGGTAACAAGCACAGAGAGCCAGCCTACGGTGCAGTACGTCCTGTGTAAGCCGTGGTGGGTACACTTCAGTCTGCAGCACAGATCCTGAACACATCACTTAATTAGGTGGAGGGAGAAAAGCATGCGGTTGGAAAAAAATGCCACCAGATGCGTCAATATAATGAAGCGAAACTTAACTAGGTTCATTAGCGGCCCCACTTCTACCCACTGACTGCATCTCCTTACCATCAGGCAAACTGGGAACCACAATGGAGCCACACTTTGAGGGCAACGCTGACATTTCAGAGAATAGTTGCACAGCCCACACTGGCACAGTCATTATCATGGAGGTAACAAGCTGGGAGGAGGAGAGGGCGTATGTTCACTTTTGGTGCTGCCAGGAGGCAAAACACAAGTATGTGTTTGTCTCATGGCTGCAAATGATTCTAGCAATGAATATCAGTGTCTAGGATATGTGAGGATAATTACCACTCTACAGTTCTTCTTCATGCACGATGCAGAAACTCTCAGAGAGGCAGAGCGAAGCAATGAAAACATGTTTGCAATCCGTGACTCACTTTTCTGTTTCTCACCATCCTACAATGCCACCCACCCAGCAAGAGCACTGAGGCGCACACACTCTCACACTTTCACATACATTTCCACGCGCACACACACATCTGCTCCACATTCCCACGGTAAGGTTGCTCTTGATGCGCTGCGTTCTGCAGATCTTCTTCTGTGTGTGTACTGTGTTATGTCAACCATGTCAGCCCAAAACGCTGAGCAGCTCTTCCTCCAAAAAAAAAAGAAAAGAAAAAAGCTGCGTCACGCGAAACGAGCCCACTCTGCTGGTTCCATCTCCAAGCAGAGACACACATGAGCACCGTAGAAAACTATATCACAAACAATAACGGCGCTATAACGCAACGATCACTGAGCCTGCATAATGAATACACTTGCTATAAATGTCAGATACTCATCTGACTCTGGTTTCCTGGAAGAATCCCCTGTACAGCTTCCCCACTAACCCACTGATGAATTCTACCAACATGTCCTCCTCTAAATGTATAGCTCTTCTGTCAGTTGCCCTGCTGGGGTTTTTACAGCGTGTCTCCTTTGTCAGCAGGGGTTGGCTTATCGGATGCTCTACATAAGGAGAGGAAGCTACACCTTGAAACACCTCTGACTAGAGCATACATGGACATGTGTTTGACTTTAAAAGAGGTCGCAGAACAAGTGAAGCTAACAA